>NC_092092.1:13701689-13814189 GCF_045679555.1 Salvelinus alpinus
GGGTAGGGGTGAGAATCAGTTGTTGAGGACAGAGACAAGAGGGAAGGAGGGTAGGGGATGAGAATCAGAGGGATGTTGAGGACAGAGACAAGAGGGAGGAGGGTAGGGGGTGAGAATCAGAGGGTTGTTGAGGACAGAGACAAGAGGGAGGAGGGTAGGGGGTGAGAATCAGAGGGATGTTGAGGACAGAGACAAGAGGGAGGAGGGTAGGGGGTGAGAATCAGAGGGTTGTTGAGGACAGAGACAAGAGGGAGGAGGGTAGGGGGTGAGAATCAGTTGTTGAGGACAGAGACAAGAGGGAGGAGGGTAGGGGGTGAGAATCAGTTGTTGAGGACAGAGACAAGAGGGAGGAGGGTAGGGGGTGAGAATCAGTTGTTGAGGACAGAGACAAGAGGGAGGAGGGTAGGGGGTGAGAATCAGTTGTTGAGGACAGAGACAAGAGGGAGGAGGGTAGGGGGTGAGAATCAGTTGTTGAGGACAGAGACAAGAGGGAGGAGGGTAGGGGGTGAGAATCAGAGGGTTGTTGAGGACAGAGACAAGAGGGAGGAGGGTAGGAGGTGAGAATCAGTTGTTGAGGACAGAGACAAGAGGGAGGAGGGTAGGGGTGAGAATCAGAGGGATGTTGAGGACAGAGACAAGAGGGAGGAGGGTAGGGGGGAGAATCAGAGGGTTGTTGAGGACAGAGACAAGAGGGAGGAGGGTAGGGGGTGAGAATCAGAGGGTTGTTGAGGACAGAGACAAGAGGGAGGAGGGTAGGGGGTGAGAATCAGAGGGTTGTTGAGGACAGAGACAAGAGGGAGGAGGGGAGGGGGTGAGAATCAGAGGGTTGTTGAGGACAGAGACAAGAGGGAGGAGGGTAGGGGGTGAGAATCAGTTGTTGAGGACAGAGACAAGAGGGAGGAGGGTAGGGGGTGAGAATCAGAGGGATGTTGAGGACAGAGACAAGAGGGAGGAGGGTAGGGGGTGAGAATCAGTTGTTCAGGACAGAGACAAGAGGGAAGGAGGGTAGGGGGTGAGAATCAGAGGGTTGTTGAGGACAGAGACAAGAGGGAGGAGGGTAGGGGGTGAGAATCAGTTGTTGAGGACAGAGACAAGAGGGAGGAGGGTAGGGGTGAGAATCAGTTGTTGAGGACAGAGACAAGAGGGAGGAGGGTAGGGGGTGAGAATCAGTTGTTGAGGACAGAGACAAGAGGGAGGAGGGTAGGGGATGAGAATCAGTTGTTGAGGACAGAGACAAGAGGGAAGGAGGGTAGGGGGTGAGAATCAGAGGGTTGTTGAGGACAGAGACAAGAGGGAGGAGGGTAGGGGGTGAGAATCAGAGGGTTGTTGAGGACAGAGACAAGAGGGCTGAGACCCTCCTACACAATCAGACAGCAGTTTAGTCTGGTGGCTCTGCTGGGTACCCTTTAACTTTGCCCTTTAACACACACACACACACACACACACACACACACACACACACACACACACACACACACACACACACACACACACACACACACACACACACACACACACACACACACACACACACACACACACACACAGCGAGGGCCGTTTAGTGTGATGTCCCCGGCATTTCCCTTCCAACTCAACCTTTCACATCCTATCTGACAGAGGGAGAGAAGTTATGCAGATCTGACCTGGCTTCTCTTTGTGTGTGTGTGTGTGTGTGTGTGTGTGTGTGTGTGTGTGTGTGTGTGTGTGTGTGTGTGTGTGTGTGTGTGTGAGAGGGAGGGAGAACAGATCTATGCTGGCTCCTCTGCTCACTGCATTCTCTTCACAGGGCAAATGGTCCAGACTCTTCCAGTGCTGAGCTAATAAACACACACAGGCACATGCACACACACACACACACACACACACACACACACACACACACACACACACACACACACACACACACACACACACACACACACACACACACACACACACACACACACACACACACACACACACACACACACACACACACACACACACAGTGGTCAAATGTTTATGTTTCGCTGCAGTCTCTGCCAATGTTAGAATGATTCATCAATTCCCTTCCACTGCCAAAAGGCAACTAGCGACGCACCCCTAACATCCCACCTCTCTCCCATCTCCCCCTCTCATCCCCCCTCTCCGCCTCTCCGCCTCTCATCCCCCCAGCCCCCTCTCATCTCCCATCTCTCCCTCTCATCCCCCCTCTCATCTCCCATCTCTCCCTCTCATCCCCCCTCTCATCCCCCATCTCCCCCTCTCACCCCCCATCTCTCCCTCTCACCCCCCATCTCCCCCTTTCATCCCCCCTCTCCCCCTCTCATTCCCCCTCTCCCTCTCTCATCCCCCATCTCCCCTCTCATCCCCCATCTCCCCCTCTCATCTCCCATCTCCCCCTCTCATCCCCCCTCTCCCCCTCTCATCTCCCATCTCCCCCTCTCATCCCCCCTCTCATCCCCCATCTCCCCCTCTCATCCCCCCTCTCTCGCTCTCATCCCCCATTTCCCCTCTCATCCCCCCTCTCCCCCTCTCATCCCCCCTCTCCCCCTCTCATCCCCCCTCTCTCTCTCATCCCCCATCTCCCCCTCCCATCCCACCTCTCCCCCTCTCATCCCCCCTCTCCCCCTCTCATCCCCCCTCTCCCCCTCTCATCCCCCCTCTCTCTCTCTCTCATCCCCCATCTCCCCTTCTCATCCCCCCTCTCCCCCTCTCAGCCCCCATCTCCCCCTCTCCCCCTCTCATCCCCCATCTCCCCCTCTCATCCCCCCTCTCCCCCTCTCATTCCCCCTCTCATCCCCCCTCTCTCTCTCTCTCATCCCCCATCTCCCCTTCTCATCCCACCTCTCCCCCTCTCATCCCCCCTCTCCCCCTCTCATCCCCCCTCTCCCCCTCTCACCCCCCCTCTCCCCCTCTCATTCCCCCTCTCATCCCCCCTCTCTCTCTCTCTCATCCCCCATCTCCCCTTCTCATCCCCCCTCTCCCCCTCTCATCCCCCCTCTCCCCCTTCTCATCCCCCATCTCCCCTTCTCATCCCCCCTCTCCCCCTCTCATCCCCCATCTCCCCATCTCCCCCTCTCATCCCCCCTCTCCCCCTCTCATCCCCCATCTCCCCCTCTCATCCCCCATCTCCCCCTCTCATCCCCCCTCTCTCTCTCTCTCATCCCCCATCTCCCCTTCTCATCCCACCTCTCCCCCTCTCATCCCCCCTCTCCCCCTCTCATCCCCCCTCTCCCCCTCTCATCCCCCTCTCCCCCTCTCATTCCCCCTCTCATCCCCCCCCTCTCTCTCTCTCATCCCCCATCTCCCCTTCTCATCCCCCCTCTCCCCCTCTCATCCCCCATCTCCCCATCTCCCCCTCTCATCCCCCCTCTCCCCCTCTCATCCCCCCTCTCCCCCTCTCCCCCTCTCATCCCCCCTCTCCCCCTCTCATTCCCCCTCTCATCCCCCCTCTCTCTCTCTCTCATCCCCCATCTCCCCTTCTCATCCCCCCTCTCCCCCTCTCATCCCCCATCTCCCCATCTCCCCCTCTCATCCCCCATCTCCCCCTCTCATCCCCCATCTCCCCATCTCCCCCTCTCATCCCCCCTCTCCCCCTCTCATCCCCCCTCTCCCCCTCTCATCCCCCATCTCCCCATCTCCCCCTCTCATCCCCCATCTCCCCCTCTCATCCCCCATCTCCCCATCTCAGCCCCCATCTCCCCCTCTCATCCCCCCTCTCCCCCTCTCATCCCCCTATCTCTCTCATCCCCCCTCTCTCTCTCTGTGGGGTTCCCACTTCAAAACACAGACCCGTAACTTCAACAGAGAGCCTGGAAACTTCACGGAAATGATATACGAAAAAATGTTTTGAAGGAAAGAAGGTTCATTTAAATGCATCAACTGTCTGGGAGAGATTAGAACAGGGTTTTCAAGGTGAAATGTTGTATTGATGGGAAAGTAAAACTTTCTCTCAAGTGGACGGGAGTCCAAGATGATGAATGGTAAACATTCAGGAGTCATAGCTTACTAATGACCCAGCTGGACAGTGATATCGATGTCCAATGAGATAAATCCTTATGAATTGTGTGGAAGGAACAAATCAAGGCCTGTGTGTGTGTGTGTGTGGTTGGGTGTAAGGCTGTGTGTGTGTGTGTGGTTGGGTGTAAGGCTGTGTGTGTGTGTGTGTGTGGTTGGGTGTAAGGCTGTGTGTGTTTGTGTGTGGTTGGGTGTAAGGCTGTGTGTGTGTGCGTGTGTGTGCGTACGTGCGTACGTGCAGGAGTGTGTATGTGTGTGTCTGTGTGTGTCGTTGGGGACTGGCCCAGGGCAATGTAACAAGTAGTTGTTGGTTCTCAAGGTTATTCGTTATTCAGATTCCTTCACCGTAGGTTTTAGTAAATAATAGGAACCAGACACTAACTGTCTGTCTGTTTGTCTCTCTCTCCCCCTCGCTTTCTATCTCGCTCTCTCGCCCTCTCCCTATCCCACTCTCTCTCTTAGAAATGCCTAATTATTGATACATTTATGTATTTTATTAAAAGCTAAGAGATACACTACATGACCAAAAGAATGTGGACACCTGCTCATCGAACATTTCATTCCAAAATCATGGGCATTAATATGGAGTTGGTCCCCCTTTGCTACTATAACAGCCTCCACTCTTCTGGGAAGGCTTTCCACTAGATGTTGGAACATTGCTGCAGGGACTTGCTTCCATTCAGCCACAAGAGCATTAGTGAGGTCGGGCACTGATGTTGGGCGATTAGACCTGGCGCATTCCAATTCTTCCCAAGGGTGTTCGATGGGGTTGAGGTCAGGGCTCTGTGCAGGCCAGTCAAGTTCTTCCACCCCAATCTCGACAAACCATTTCTGTATGGACCTCACTTTGTGCACGGGGACATTGTCATGCTGAAAATCAGCCCCAGACCATTATTCACCCTCCATCAAACTTTACTGTTGGCACTATACATTCAGGCAGGTAGTGTTTTCCTGGCATCCGCCAAACCCAGATTAGTCCGTTGGACTGCCAGATGGTGAAGCGTGATTCCTCACTCCAGAGAAGGCGTTTCCACTGCTCCAGAGTTCAATGACGGCAAGCTTTACACCCCTTCAGCTTACGCTTGGCATTGTGCATTGTGATTTTAGACTTGAGTGAAGCTGCTCAGGCATGGAAATCAATTTCATGAAGCTCCAGACGAACAGTTATTGTGCTGACGTTGCTTCCAGAGGAAGTTAGGAACTCGGTAGTGAGTGTTGTAGTCTTGTTTAGCTCAGTTGGATGCTGCTTGCAATGCAAGGGTTGTGGGTTTGATTCCCATGGGAGACCATTATGAAAAAAGTATGAATCTGCACCGAGGATTTATATGCACAGAGGACAGATTATTTTTATGCGCTTCAGAACTAGGCGGTCCCGTTCTGTGAGCTTGTGTGGCCTACCCCTTTGTGGCTGAGCCGTTGCTGCTACTATAATTTTCCACTTCACAATAACAACACTTACAGTTGACTGGGGCAACACTACCAGGGCAAAAATCTGACGAACTGACTTCTTGGAAAGGTAGCATCCTATGACGGTGCCACGTTGAAAGTCCCTGAGCTGTTCAGTAATTCTATTCTACTGCCAATGTTTGTCTATGGAGATTGCATGGCTGTGTGCTCAATTTTATACAACTGTCAGCAACGGGTGTGGTTGAAATATCCGAATCCACTAATTTGAAGGGGTGTCCACATACTTTTGTATATACAGTGCATTCGTAAAGTATTCAGACCCCTTGACTTTTTCCACATTTTGTTACGTTACAGCCATATTCCAAAATGGATACTCTGATTCTCACCTCCTACCCCCCTCCCTATTGTCTCTGTCCTCAACAACTGATTCCCACAATACACCATAATGACAAATTAAAAGAGGTTTTCAGAAATGTTTTTACAAATTTATAAAATAATATATACCTTATTTACATAAGTATTCAGACCCTTTGCTATGAGACTCAAAATTGAGCTCAGGTGCATCCTGTTTCCATTGATCATCCTTGAGATTTCTACAACTTGATTGGAGTCACCTGTGGTAAATTGAATTGATTGGACATGATTTGGGAAGGCACACACCTGTCTATATAAGGTCCCACAGTGGATAATGCATGTCAGAGCAAAAACCAAGAAACGAGGTCGAAGGATTTGTCCATAGAGCTCTAAGACAGGATTGTGTCGAGGCACAGATCTTGGGAAGGGTACCATAACATTTCTGCAGCATTGAAGGTCCCCAAGAACACAGTGGCCTCCATCATTCTTAACTGTAAGAAGTTTGGAATCACCAAGACTCTTCCTGGAGCTGGCCGCCCAGCCAACTGAGCAATCGGTCGAGAAGAGTCTTGTTCAGGGAGAGCTGACAGAGCTCTCCCTGAAGATAAAGATGGGAGAACCTTCCAGAAGGACAACCATCTCTGCAGCACTCCAACAATCAAGCCTTTATGGTAGAGTGGCCAAAAGGAAGCCACTCCTCAGTAAAAGGCACATGACAGCCCACATGGAGTTTGCCAAAAGTCACCTAAAGACTCTCAGACCACGAGAAACAAGATTCTGTGGTCTGATGAAACCAAGATTGAACTCTTTGGCCTGAATGCCAAGCATCACGTCTGGAGGAAACCTGGCACCATCCCTACGGTGAAGCATGGTTGTGGTAGCATCATGCTGTGGGATATTATTCAGCGGCAGGGACTGGGAGTCTAGTCAGGATCGAGGCAAAGATGAATGGAGCATCTTTGTACAGAGAGATCCTTGATGAAAACCTGCTCCAGAGCGCTCACCTTCCAACAGGACAACAACCCTAAGCACACAGCCAAGACAACACAGAAGTGGCTTCGGGACACGTCTCTGAATGTCCATGAGTAGCCCAGCTAGAGCCCGGACTTGAACCTGATCTAACATCTCTGGAGAGACCTGAAAATAGCTGTGCAGCAACGTACTGAGTAAAGGGTCTGAATACTTATGTAAATGTGATATTTAAGTTTTTTATTTGTAAAAAATGTGCAACAAATTCTGAAAACCTGTTTTTGCTTTGTCATTATGGGCTATTATGTGTAGATTGATGAGGGGGGGGAAACTATTTAATCCATTTTAGAATAAGGCTGTAACATAACTTTTACTTGGTACTCATCCCGGATCCGGGAGCACCCCCATCAGTAAAAAAGCTGACTAGCATAGCCTAGCATAGCGCCACAAGTAAATACTAGCATCTAAATATCATGAAATCACAAGTCCAAGACACCAGATGAAAGATACAGATCTTGTGAATCCAGTCATCATTTCTGATTTTTAAAAATGTTTTACAGGGAAGACACAATATGTATTTCTATTAGCTAACCACGATAGCAAAAGACTCAACTTTTTTCTCTCCACCATTTTCTTACTGCATAGGTAGCGTTCACAAATTCGACCAAATAAAGATATAAATAGTTACTAACCAAGAAAAAACTTAATCAGATGACAGTCTGATAACATATTTATTGTATAGCATATGTTTTGTTCGAAAAATTTGCATATTTCAGGTATAAATCACAGTTCTACATTGCAGCTACAATCTGAAATAGCGTCGATGCAGCCAGAATAATTACAGAGACCAACGTCAAATACCGAAATACGCATCATAAAACATTTCTGAAAAATACACAGCGTACAGCAAATGAAAGACCAACATCTTGTGAATCCAGCCAATATTTCAGATTTTTTAAGTGTTTTACAGCGAAAACACAATATAGCATTATATTAGCTTACCACAATAACCAGAAACACAAGCAATTTACCAGCAGCAAAGGTTAGCGATCGTAACAATCCAGCAAAAGATATATAATTTTTGACTAACCTTGATAAACTTCATCAGATGACAGTCCTGTAACATCATATTACACAATGCATATACGTTTTGTTCGAAAATGTGCATATTTAGCAGCACAAATCGTGGTTATACAATGTGATCAGTAGCAACATTTCAGGCATTCTGGCCGGCGCCATCTTGGAGAGGCACCTAATCTAATCGATAACTAATCGTAAACTTGACTAAAAAATACAGGTTGGACAGCAAATGAAAGATGCATTAGTTATTAATGCAACCGCTGTGTTACATTTTTAAAATTAACGTTACTAGACATACAGTGTGCGTTACAGCCAGACCAGTGCCGAAATTAATGGCGGACAACTCATTTTACATTTTTCCACAGAAATACGGATTAACATCATAAATAGCTCTTACTTTTGGAAGAGCTTCCATCAGAATCTTGGGCAAGTTGTCCTTTGTCCAAAATAATCGTTGCTCGGTTGTAAAACGTCCTCTTCAACTTTGGAAATAGCAGCAAACATTAGCTATGTGGCGCAGACATGCCCAAATCTTCAAAACGCAATACAAAGGAAATTCCGAAAATCGCAATATACTCACATAAACTGATATAACTCGGTTTAAAATAACTTCGTTATGATGTTTCTAACACCTATATCGAATAAAATCAGAGCCGGATATATCTAAGGCCTATAACTTGAGCTTTTGATAATGCCATCCTGAGGTCCTTCTTTGCGTCATGACGAAGGTTGAAAAGAGTGCACCCCCCATGCCATGGGCTTTTATAAGGTCTCAGATCTGCCTAGAAACTCCATTCCAATTCTCATTGGTTACTGACATCCAGGGGAAGGCGCGTGCAGTTCATGTCGACCCATAGGATACATAAGAGTCTACATTTTCAGATTCTGCAGTACCTGTCAGGAATTTCGCTGCCAAACGAGTTCTGTTTCACTCAGAGAAATAATTCAAACGGTTTTAGAAACTAGAGAGTGTTTTCTATCCAATAGTAATAATAATATGCATATTGTACGAGCAAGAATTGAGTACGAGGCAGTTTAATTTGGGAACGATAAATGGTAACGTTGAAACAGCACCCCCTATATTGAGAAAAGGTTTTAACAACATGTGGAAAAAGTCAAGAAGTCTGAATACTTTCCGAATGCACTGTATAGTGTCCTGTATAATGAATACCTCTCACCTGGGCCTGAACAACTAAAGAGCTCCCTGGGCTCCTTAAAATGGAGCTTCTAGTTCAGTCTGGAGGCTGCTGGAGGAGGAAGACTACTGACAAATTACAACCGTCGCCGCCACTGCTGCTAACACCTCTATCGTCACCGGGACCACATCACACCTCGCCGCCGATGACCTTGCAACCAGAGGGAGGCCAAGGTGTGTTTTGCTCTCCCCCCTCTGTCCCCTGCACTGGACCAGACCATGGGATGGTGCCAAAGACGCTTGACAACAACGGACGACGAGGAATGACAGCCAAACAACTACCGACAAACAAACTAACAAACCAACGGCAGATGAGCGACGGACTGGTGGTGTCAGCGACCATCTTCATGACCCTCCAGCAGCATGGACGTTATTCTCTGGAAGTTTGTTGTGTGTGTGAATGGTGTTTTTTTGTTGCTAAGAATTTCCAGATAAAGAACCTTTTAAACCTTTACAAACTTGCCTGGGATTTACTCATAGCAGGGTTTATTGATAACGTAATGCATAATCTACCATCTGTAGGTAAAGCTTTAAGTATAAGAGATGATGTACCGTTATCTGCGCTAAGTATGACATATTGCAATATATTACTAAGTATGACAACTTGCTATGTATTACTAAGTATGACAACTAGCTATGTATTACTAAGTATGACAACTTGCTATGTATTACTAAGTATGACAACTTGCTATGTATTACTAAGTATGACAACTTGCTATGTATTACTAAGTATGACAACTTGCTATGTATTACTAAGTATGACAACTTGCTATGTATTACCAAGTATGACAACTTGCTATGTATTTCTAAGTATGACAACTTGCTATGTATTACTAAGTATGACACCTTGCTATGTATTACTAAGTATGACAACTTGCTATGTATTACTAAGTATGACAACTTGCTATGTATTACTAAGTATGACAACTTGCTATGTATTACTAAGTATGACAACTTGCTATGTATTTCTAAGTATGACATATTGCTATGTATTACTAAGTATGACATATTGCTATGTATTACTAAGTATGACATATTGCTATTTATTACTAAGTATGACATATTGCTATTTATTACTAAGTAATACATATTGCTATGTATTACTAAGTATGAAGTATTGCTATTTGAAGTAATACCATCTTCAGTATTTTCAAGTGGGTCAGTCAGTGTGGTAAAATATTGAGTGTGCAGATGCATCAAGAATTAGTAGCTTGAAGGCGTTTTATTCTTGTGTCTGTGTGGTGTGGTGTGTGTGTGAGTGATGTGTTAAGTATAGCTATCTCAGAGGTGTTGCACTGTGGTGTGTTCCGGGCCTGAGCAGTGACGACTGAGGAGAGAAACTAGGAGATGAGTGGAGGATATATATGTGTGTCTATAGAGAAGAGGCTGGCGTGGCACTGAGGCCTAAATCTGTCTCTAACTCTTAATTAAGCCCTGGGCTCCAGTGGCCTTGACTTATTAAACACACACACACACTGCAGGGAACAGAAGAACTGTCCTTGGATGTTTTATGTATCAGTCCCTGATTAGTTACCTTTGAAGGAAGGAGGGGAAGAAAGAAGAAATAAAGATGAAAAGAATAAAGAAAGTCAGAAACAAAGAAATACATAAGAAAGAAAGTAGAATGAAAAAACTGAGAAAGGAGAGGAGGGAGATAGAAAGAAAGTGGAATACAGCCACAAAGGCAGATGAAATCAACCTCTCTCAATTAAACTCTAAATCTGGTCTATTGAATTTATCAGCAGTATGGTTTTAAAACTGAGATGAGGGGGAATATAGGAGAAAGGAGGATGGGAGCGGAAAGGAGATGAGATGGGAGGAGGGGGAGGATATGAGAGGAGATGAGAGGAGAAGAGTTTAGCAGAGAGGAGGAGAGGAGAGGGGAAGAGGAAGATAGGAAAGGAGAGGAGAGGAGATGGGACGAGAGGAGAGGAGAGGAGAGGAGAGGAGAGGAGAGGAGAGGAGAGGAGAGGAGAGGAGAGGAGAGGAGAGGAGAGAGGAGAGGAGAGAAGTGAGGAGAGGAGAGAGGAAGAGGAGGAGAGGAGAGAAAAGGAAAGGAGAGAAGAGGAGTAGACAGGAGAGAATAAGAGAGGAGAAAGGAGAGGAGGAGAGGAAATGAGAGGAGAGAAGAATGGAGTAGAGGAGAAGAGAGGAGATGAGAGGAAAGGAGAGGAGAAGACAGGAGAATGGAGAAGAAGGGAGGGGAGGAGGGAGAATAAATTAGAGAAAAGGAGAGGAATAAAGAGTGGCGGAAAGGAAAGGAAAGGAGAGAAGACATGAGAAGAGAGGAGAAGGAAGGAGAGGGGAGGAGAGGAGGACAGTAGAAGAGAGGATATGAGGAGAGGAGAGGAGAAGAGAGGAGAGGAGAGAAGAGGAGGAGAGTAGAGGAGAAGACAGGGGAGGAGGAGAGGAGAGGAGAGGAGAGGAGAGGAGAGGAGAGGAGAGGAGAGGAGAGGAGAGGAGAGGAGAGGAGAGGAGAGGAGAGGAGAGGAGAGGAGAGGGGAAGAGGAAGATAGGAAAGGAGAGGAGAGGAGAGGATGGAGAGGAGAGGAGAGGAGAGGAGAGGAGAGGAGAGGAGAGGAGAGGAGAGGAGAGGAGAGGAGAGGAGAGGAGAGGAGAGGAGGAGAGGAGAGGAGAGGAGAGGAGAGAAAAGGAAAGGAGAGAAGAGGAGTAGACAGGAGAGAATAAGAGAGGAGAAGGGAGAGGAGGAGAGGAAATGAGAGGAGAGAAGAATGGAGTAGAGGAGAAGAGAGGAGATGAGAGGAAAGGAGAGGAGAAGACAGGAGAATGGAGAAGAAGGGAGGGGAGGAGGGAGAATAAATTAGAGAAAAGGAGAGGAATAAAGAGTGGCGGAAAGGAAAGGAAAGGAGAGAATACATGAGAAGAGAGGAGAAGGAAGGAGAGGGGAGGAGAGGAGGACAGTAGAAGAGAGGATATGAGGAGAGGAGAGGAGAAGAGAGGAGAGGAGAGAAAAGGAGGAGAGTAGAGGAGAAGACAGGGGAGGAGGAGAGGGGAGGGGAGGAGAGGAGAGGAGAGGAAAGGAGAGGAGAGGAGAGGAGGAGAGGAGAGGAGAGGAGAGGAGAGGAGAGGAGAGGAGAGGAGAGGAGAGGAGAGGAGGAAATGAGAGGAGAATGGAGTAGAGAAGAGACGAGTGGATGAAAGGAAAGGAGAAGACAGGAGATGAGAGGAAAGGGAAGGAGAGGATAGAAGGGAGAAGAAGGGAGGGGAGTAGAGGAGAGGATTAAAGAGTGGAGGAAAGGGGAGAAAAGAAGAACGGAGGACAGAAGAGAAAAAGAGAATGGAGGAGAGAACAGAGGAGAAAAGATGAGAGAAATGAGGAAAAGCAGAGTGATAGGATGTCCAGGCAATGAAAGTGTTTTTCAGATTGAGCTGAGCTCTGTAGAGGGACTTGGGTAAGAGATAATTCCACTCCACATAGTCAGTCTTTGTAATACTTGAACAATAATCTGTTTTAGATAGAGGGGAGCTGTAGCCTACTCTATGGAAAAGATTAATTAAATGGTGGAATAGTTTGCAACTGCTTTTCTCTGAAGAGATTTTGAGATATAAAAGTGAGAAGGTTAATGTAGAGTTCATAAAAGAGAAAATACACGAAGGTCAAAGATAAACTCCAGCCACCCTAGTCATAGACTGTTCTCTCTGCTACCGCATGGCAAGCGGTACCGGAGCGCCAAGTCTGGGTCCAGGAGGCTTCTGGACGGCTTCTGCCCCGAAGCCATAAGACTCCTGAACATCTAATGAAATGGCTGCCCGGGCTGTTTCCATTGACCCCCTCCTCTTTAGCACCGCTGCTACTCTCTGTTGTTATCATCTGTGCATGGTCACTTTGGTGGCTGTGCCAGCATGTACATATTGCCTCAACTAGCCGGTGACTCTGAACCGGTGCCCCCCTGTGTATAGTCTCGCTATTGTTATTTTACTGCTGCGCTTTAATTACTTGTTACTTTTATTTCTTATTCTTACTCATATATTTTTTTTAAAACTGGATTGTTGGTTAGGGGCTCATAAGTAAGCATTTCACTGTAAGGTCTACACCTGTTGTATTCGGCGCATGTGACTAATACAATTTGATTTGATTTGAAATAACCTCAATTGTGATTTGTTGGGTTTCACCTCATGAGAAATAGAGTTAGAAACGTTGGAAAAGTACTGCCGATGTGATTGTCTACGTATTTCTGTTTCTTTCTGTTTCCCTTCGGTTTGAATTGATTTTGCCCTATGTTGAATGTGTTGAGATTCCCTCCTCAGCCACCCGTGATACAAGTCAGTATTAGATGTCCATCCCTGCCTGAGGAAGTCAGGAGATGATGCAGAAACACGCCACTAGGGGCAACAGTGAGCGCTTTAACCTTCAAGTTGGTTTCAGTTTTGTGTTGTGGATGGAGTGTTTATCTGCCTCTGGTGCAAAAGGTTGCATGTTGGAATTAGTTATTTTTGTTTTAAGACTATTCCAAATCTTAACTCTTACCGGAACCATTCGGAGTTAATGCCTAACCTTAAGCTTTTGGATTTCATTCCTAAACTTAACCCTGACCTTAAGCTTTTGGATTTCATTCCTAAACTTAACCCTGACCTTAAGCTTTTGGATTTCATTCCTAAACTTAACCCTGACCTTACAAATTCAGATTTAATGCCTAAATTTAACCACAAACACTTAGAAATGTGACGTTTGGGACAACTTTGTAATTTGATTCTTGAGAAACATGGATGAACGATGCGAGACCGTGAGAGCTTGTTGCTTCTGACCGTTTTTTTTTCATGTAGTTTGTTTGCTTTCAAATCAAATCCCTAGAAACTGTTTTTTGCTTATGTTCCAAGACAACCGACTTTTCATTTAAAATGTAAAAGTATATCTATTTGAAAGTAGATGAAGTCATTATACCTTTGAAAAATACTGTACCTGTTTGTCCCAATTTCCCTACGATATGCATGCAGTCAGAGAGAGCTCAGTCAGTCAGGGAGACCAGAGCTCATTCAGATGACAAAACAACATCTTGCTGTGTATGTGTACAGTATGCTCTCCTACTTCCTGCCTAGACTATGGGACTGCAATCCTATGTTTGATTCCCACTGCTAAAAATACCTATTTTTAAACATTGTTGTCCAAAAAAGGAGAAGACCGTGTTTTCGATGCTCTGGTTGTTATGGTTTTACTTTGCAAAAACCTTTGGCTTAAAAAAAATACAAAAATAAAATTAAACCCACACCTACAGAACCAGTCAAAAGTTTGGACACACCTACTCAATCAAGGGTTTTTCTTTATTTTTACTCACTTCTACATCCAAACTATGAAATAACACAAATGGAATCATGTAGTAACCAAAAAAATGTTAAACAAATAAAAACATATTTTATATTTGAGATTCTTCAAAGCAGCCACCCTTTGCCTTGATGACAGCTCTGCACACTCTTGACATTCTCTCAACCAGCTTCATGAAGTAGTCACCTGGAATGCATTTCAATTAACAGGTGTTCCTTGTTAAAAGTTAATTTGTGAAATTTCTTTCCTTCTTATTGCACTTGAGCCAATCAGTTGTGTTGTGACAAGGTAGTGGTGGTATAAAGGGTATAGGGTGCAATTTGGGACACAACCTCAGTCAGAGTTCTGCTGTATCATCTGACCTTGAGTCAGTATTGTGTGGCCTTACAGGAGGACACAGACATATATCAGTCCTACACACACACAAACAATGCACACGCACACAGGCACCACACCTCATCCAGTTCTCGCCCTTCCTAAATCAAGCCGACACTGTCACACCTAGCGGCCGTAAAGCAGTAGCCAGTTCTGCTGTGTCAGTAAAGGTTCAACCCAATAAAAGGTGGGCGGTACTAAAACACACCTCTTTATGCTTCATGAAGGCACGGGAGATATTATAGCACCCAGTCCATCCCAGACCAGACACAACAACCGATATCAGACTAGGGCTCTGTCCCAAATGACACCCTATTCCCCATATACTGCACTAATCCCAAAAGTAGTGCACTATATAGGGAATATGGTGACATTTGGGACAGACCCTAGGCTTTGAGTTCAGAGGGGTAGTTACAGAATACGTTTTATTTCTGGAGAAAGGTTACTATGAGAATCCCTACTGATGGCTGGTATGAGGGCCAGTTTATGCTGGTAGGACTACTGTTATCCGGGCCTCAAGGATCCCAGTTCTGTTTTATATTCCAACAAGATCTTACGTTTTGTACCAATTTGACTTCAGATTCTGACATTTATCTTTGTTTCTCCGAACTCCCTCCCCAAAAAATTCACACCCTGAGTGACTCTTCCTGCTCTGCATCATTCCGTTTCTCCAAACGTACATTTTCAAAGTTAAGGGTTAAGGTTTGGGATAGCGTTAAAACAAAAACAATCTTAGCTAGTGTCTACCACTGGGATTGAACACATGAGATTACTCATGTGACTAAGCCCATCCATCAACCCAGTTCACAATGCTCTAGCAAAACGCAAGCCTACTTCATGGTAATACCGCTCACTGTTGCCCGTAGGAATGCATTTCCCGACTTCATCAGGACATGGACAGACGTCCAATTTTGAAGTAAATCTTAAACGATCTGTCTGTTTTTTCTACCTGATGGTTAATTGTATCAGGGGAGGATTGAAAAGCAGTTGTGCTGAAGACCTGATTTTAAAAGTCTTGGTTTAAGGCCAAAATCCTAATATCCATTCCAAGCCAGAAGAGATGGACATTTTGAGTTATGTTCAAGAATCATGATTTTTTTGACTGCTTCTGCAACCCCCCCCCTCTCCATTCCTTCCCCAGACTCACCAAATCTACTTACTTCACTAGTTGGTGTTTTCCCCAAAATGGATGATGGTTGTAGTTAATATGCAGAGAGGAAGTACACATGATACATTCCTCTTTTACAGAAGTAGGGGATGAAATATGCATGACTTCAGAGAGCTGTCTGATAGAGGAAGAGAGAGAGAGTGGAAGAGAGGGGGGAGAGTGGGGGAGAAAGAGGGGGGAGAGTGAGAGAGCAAGGGAGGGAGGAATAGAGGGAGGCAGAGAGAGGTGGGTGGGGGGGGGGGAGGGAATGGATCCCAGTAGTTTTGACACTGATGTTGGATGAGGACAGTATGCAGTCTTTCCCTCCCTCCCTCCCTCCCTCCCTCCCTCCCTCCCTCCCTCCCTCCCTCCCTCCCTCCCTCCCTCCCTCCCTCCCTCCCTCCCTGTTCCATTTCCACTTTCATCTCATCGGTTTATCTCGCTGGGGTCAGCTGCACTGCTCTCACCACCTGTTAGCACTCCTCTGACCTTTCTCTCTCTATTTCTCTCTCTCTCTTTCTCTCTCTATTTCTCTCTCTCTCTTTCTCTCTCTCTATTTCTCTTTCTCTCTCTCTCTCAAATCATTTCAAAAGGCTTTATTGGCATGGGAGAAATATGTTTACGTTGCCAAAGCAAGTGAAATAGATAATAAACAAAAGTGAAATAAACAATAAAAATGAACAGTAAACATTACAATCAAAGGAATAGAAACATCTGAAAGGTCATAATGTGGCTATGTACAGTGTTTTAACGATGTGCAAGTAGTTAAAGTACAAAGGGAGAATAAATAAATATAGGTTGTATTTACAATGGAGTTTGTTCTTCACTGGTTGCCCTTTTCTTCTGGCAACAGGTCACAAATCTTGCTGGTGTGATGGCACACTGTGGTATTTCACCCAGCAGATATGGGAGTTTATCAAAATTGGATTTGTTTTCAAATTCATTGTGGGTCTGTGTAATCTGAGGGAAATATGTGTCTCTAATATGGTCGTACATTTGGCAGGAGGTAAGGAAGTGCAACTCAGTTTCCACCTCACTTTGTGGGCAGTGTGCACATAGCCTGTCTTCTCTTGAGAGCCAGGTCTGCCTATGACGGTCTTTCTCTATTCTCTCTATTTTTCTCATGATTTGGTTGGGTCTAATTTTGTTGCGGTTGCTGTTTCTCTCTCTCGCCTCCCCTCTATCTTCCACACCCCCTCTCTCGATTTCTCTCGACTCCCCTCTCTCTTAGATCCCCCCCCTTCTCTCTCTCGCCTCCCATCTCTCCTCCACCCCCCCCTCTCTCTCTCGCCTCCCCTCTATCTTCCACACCTCCTCTCTCGATTTCTCTCGACTACCCTCTATCTTCCTTTATGTCCCTCTGTCTCTTTTTCGATGTTTAAATGCATGAATAGTTAAATAAAGAGCTTTTAAAAGTAAAAAAGTAAAACAATTAATAAATCAGTACCCCCAACTCAAAACATCTTCTTGCTTCAAGGTCTCTATATCTCCCTCCCTTTCTCACCCTCTCTGTCTCCTTCTAAGCCATCTAAACCAAGAACAGAAACCAGAAGAGAACATGCTACACCTCCTATAATCCTTTTCCCTCATGACATGATCCCACCTGACCATTTAATAACTTATTTCACTTCAGAGTGGTAAGTTGTTCCTCTACTGCAGAGGAAGAGAGAGAGAAGAGCGGAGAGGGGGAAAGGGAGGAGAGGGCTGTCGCAGCTCTAGTGCAGAGGAAGAGAGAGAGAAGAGCGGAGAGGGGGAAAGGGAGGAGAGGGCTGTCGCAGCTCTAGCTGACAAACTTGTAGTGAATGACAAATGAAAAGTTGTGAAGTTACTCCATGTATATTATGCTGGTAAATGTGTAGATGTTAAGTATGTGGTGAACCTCTACAGAAGAGTTTGTACAGAATGTCCTGAACATTTTCAACCAAGGAATAACAGTGTCCTTGGAATATTTTCAAATACTTTTCAATAAATACCAAACAAAAATAACATTGTAGATAAATTCGAACTGTCTGTTCCAAAAAGTAACTAAGTAAAACACAAGCCATCTGTCTGTAAGTGTTATATCATTGACGCTATAATTCATTTGATTATGATTTCCAATGTTTGTCATCAAAGTCTTCTGTCTCATCCTACCTCCTCATTTGCTTTAAGCATATCGAGTTTCTAGAGGACATTTAATTCCTGTGAGAATTTTTTTTTAAATATGGTTTGATTGCTTTCAAATTAAATCCCTAGAAACTGTTATTCGCTTTTGTTTCAAGGCAACAGACTTTTAATTAGAGTTTTAATTTAAAACTGAAAAGTATTTCTATTTGAAAGGAGATGAAGTCATTATACCTTTGAAAAATACCTGTTTGTGCCAATTTCCCTACGATACAAATGCAGTCAGAGAGAGCTCAGTCAGTCAGGGAGACCAAAGCTCATTCAGATGATAAAACAATTGGCTGTGATTGTGTGTATGTGTGTATGCGTGTGTGTGTCTTGAATGAACACAAGGGGAATGGATGCTACTCTCAGTAGTTAGCCCAGGCTACAGACAGTGTGTTTGTGTTTTTTTGTGTTTGCGTGCGTACAGGCGCGCATGTGTGTTTGTGTGTGTGTGTGTGTGTGTAGCAGCAATGCTAATCACAGCCAGTAGATGACTTATTGATTAAACAGATTCAGTAATGCAGAGGACGTATCTGGAGACTCTACTACACTGGGCTTTGTTTTAGTCATGAAGGAACTCTCTCTATCTATCTATCTATCTATCTATCTATCTATCTATCTATCTATCTATCTATCTATCTATCTATCTATCTATCTATCTATCTATCTATCTATCTATCTATCTATCTATCTATCTATCTATCTATCTATCTATCTATCTATCTATCTATCTATCTATCTATCTATCTATCTATCTATCTATCTATCTATCTATCTATCTATCTATCTATCTACCTACCTATCTATCTATCTATCTATCTATCTATCTATCTATCTATCTATCTATCTATCTATCTATCTATCTATCTATCTATCTATCTATCTATCTATCTATCTATCTATCTATCTATCTATCTATCTATCTATCTATCTATCTATCTATCTATCTATCTATCTATCTATTCAATTCAATTCAAGGGGCTTTATTGGCATGGGAAACGTGTTAACATTGCCAAAGCAAGTGAGGTAGATATTATACACAAAAGTGAAATAAACAATACAAATTAACAGTAAACATTACACATACAGAAGTTTCAAAACAATAAAGACATTACAAATGTTATATTATATATATACAGTGTTGTAACAATGTACAAATGGTTAAAGCACACAAGTTAAAATAAATAAGCATAAATATGGGTTGTATTTACAATGGTGTTTGTTCTTCACTGGTTGCCCTTTTCTTGTGGCAACAGGTCACAAATCTTGCTGCTGTGATGGCACACTGTGGAATTTCTCCCAGTAGATATGGGAGTTTATCAAAATTGGATTTGTTTTCAAATTCTTTGTGGATCTGTGTAATCTGAGGGAAATATGTCTCTCTAATATGGTCATACATTGGGCAGGAGGTTAGGAAGTGCAGCTCAGTTTCCACCTCATTTTGTGGGCAGTGAGCACATAGCCTGTCTTCTCTTGAGAGCCATGTCTGCCTACGGCGGCCTTTCTCAATAGCAAGGCTATGCTCACTGAGTCTGTACATAGTCAAAGCTTTCCTTAAGTTTGGGTCAGTCACAGTGGTCAGGTATTCTGCCACTGTGTACTCTCTGTTTAGGGCCAAATAGCATTCTAGTTTGCTCTGTTTTTTTGTTAATTCTTTCCAATGTGTCAAGTAATTATCTTTTTGTTTTCTCATGATTTGGTTGGGTCTAATTGTGCTGTTGTCCTGGGGCTCTGTGGGGTGTGTTTGTGTTTGTGAACAGAGCCCTAGGACCAGCTTGCTTAGGGGACTCTTCTCCAGGTTCATCTCTCTGTAGGTGATGGCTTTGTTATGGAAGGTTTGGGAATCGCTTCCTTTTAGGTGGTTGTAGAATTTAACGGCTCTTTTCTGGATTTTGATAATTAGTGGGTATCGGCCTAATTCTGCTCTGCATGCATTATTTGGTGTTCTACGTTGTACACGGAGGATATTTTTGCAGAATTCTGCATGCAGAGTCTCAATTTGGTGTTTGTCCCATTTTGTGAAATCTTGGTTGGTGAGCGGACCCCAGACCTCACAACCATAAAGGGCAATGGGCTCTATGACTGATTCAAGTATTTTTAGCCAGATCCTAATTGGTATGTTGAAATTTATGTTCCTTTTGATGGCATAGAAGGCCCTTCTTGCCTTGTCTCTCAGATCGTTCACAGCTTTGTGGAAGTTACCTGTGGTGCTGATGTTTAGGCCGAGGTATGTATAGTTTTTTGTGTGCTCTAGGGCAACGGTGTCTAGATGGAATTTGTGGTCCTGGTGACTGGACCTTTTTTGGAACACCATTATTTTGGTCTTACTGAGATTTACTGTCAGGGCCCAGGTCTGACAGAATCTCTGCAGAAGATCTAGGTGCTGCTGTAGGCCCTCCTTGGTTGGTGACAGAAGCACCAGATCATCAGCAAACAGTAGACATTTGACTTCGGATTCTAGTAGGGTGAGACCGGGTGCTGCAGACTGTTCTAGTGCCCGCGCCAATTCGTTGATATATATGTTGAAGAGGGTGGGGCTTAAGCTGCATCCCTGTCTCACCCCACGACCCTGTGTGAAGAAATGTGTGTGTTTTTTGCCAATTTTAACCGCACACTTGTTGTTTGTGTACATGGATTTTATAATGTCGTATGTTTTACCCCCAACACCACTTTCCATCAATTTGTATAGCAGACCCTCATGCCAAATTGAGTCGAAGGCTTTTTTGAAATCAACAAAGCATGAGAAGACTTTGCCTTTGTTTTGGTTTGTTTGGTTGTCAATTAGGGTGTGTAGGGTGAATACATGGTCTGTTGTACGGTAATTTGGTAAAAAGCCAATTTGACATTTGCTCAGTACATTGTTTTCATTGAGGAAATGTACGAGTCTGCTGTTAATGATAATGCAGAGTATTTTCCCAAGGTTACTGTTGACGCATATTCCACGGTAGTTATTGGGGTCAAATTTGTCTCCACTTTTGTGGATTGGGGTGATCAGTCCTTGGTTCCAAATATTGGGGAAGATGCCAGAGCTAAGGACGATGTTAAAGAGTTTTAGTATAGCCAATTGGAATTTGTTGTCTGTATATTTGATCATTTCATTAAGGATACCATCAACACCACAGGCCTTTTTGGGTTTGAGGGTTTTTATTTTGTCCTGTAACTCATTCAAGGTAATTGGAGAATCCAATGGGTTCTGGTAGTCTTTAATAGTTGATTCTAGGATTTGTATTTGATCATGTATATGTTTTTGCTCTTTATTCTTTGTTATAGAGCCAAAAAGATTGGAGAAGTGGTTTACCCATACATCTCCATTTTGGATAGATAATTCTTCGTGTTGTTGTTTGTTTAGTGTTTTCCAATTTTCCCAGAATTGGTTAGAGTCTATAGAGTCTCTCTCTCTCTCTCTCTCTTTCTCTCTGTCTCTCTCTGTCTCTCTTTCTCTCTTTCTCTCTTTCTCTCTCTCTCTCTTTCTCTCTGTCTCTCTCTGTCTCTCTTTCTCTCTTTCTCTCTCTATCTCTCTCTCTCTCTCTCTCTCTCTCTCTCTCTCTCTCTCTGTCCCTAGGTAGTGAATGTAGTCTAAGAACACATCCAGGGAGAAAGCAAGAGAATGACCTGACATCAGAAGAACACTCCTGACTGAATATCAAGGGATATTTTGTTCCTGTGACTGGACTGTACAACGCCAAGGCATGATCATGTAGGCGCACGCACGCACACACGCACACACACACACACACACACACACACACACACACACACACACACACACACACACACACACACACACACACACACACACACACACACACACACACACACACACACACACACACACACACACACACACACACACACACACACACACACACACACACACACAGTGCTGACAGCCCCTATCCCCATACCCCTGCCAGCCAGTCTGGGTTGTATGAATTATAGAGGTTTGCCAGCTGGGCTGCGACTGGCAGAGATTTACTGTGCTTCAGCAAGGTGCCAACGGCACGCCACAAATCTGCCTCCGAGCCCTGAGGATAGGACCGTGTGTGTGTCTGTGTGTGCGTGTGTGTGTTTCTATGCCCAGGGAAAGTAAAGGGGTTAGGATAGAGGATATCAGACATTTACCCTGGGTTGCACAGAGATAAATTGGCAGGGTCAGAGAGAAGGTGTGAATTTTTCATTCCACATATCCAGGCATAGTTTAGTTAAAGATAATCCTATAGGGGCCTTTCTGTCTTGCTAACTGTCTCCGCCCCCCCCCCCCCCCTCTCTCTCTCTCTCTCTCTCTCTCCCCCTCCTCTCTCTCTCTCTCTCTCCCCCTCCTCTCTCTCTCTCTCCCCCGCTCTCTCTCTCTCCCCCCGCTCTCTCTCTTCCCCCTCTTTCTCACTGTCTTCCCCTCTCTCCCTCTCCATTTCAGTCTCCCTCTCCCTCTCTTTTTCTCTTCCTCTTTCGCTATTCCTCTCCCTATTTCTCGCTCTCTCTTTTTCTCTCTCTGAGTGTGTCTGTGTGTCTGTGTGTCTGTGTGTCTGTGTGTCTGTGTGTCAGTGTGTCTGTGTGTCTGTGTGTCTGTGTGTCAGTGTGTCTGTGTGTCTGTGTGTCTGTATATCTGTGTGTCTGTATATCTGTGTGTCTGTATATCTGTGTGTCTGTATGTCTGTGTGTCTGTGTGTCAGTGTGTCTGTGTGTCAGTGTGTCTGTGTGTCTGTGTGTCTGTATGTCTGTATGTCTTTGTGTCTGTATGTCTGTGTGTCTGTGTGTCTGTGTGTCTGTGTGTCTGTGTGTCTGTGTGTCTGTGTGTCTGTGTGTCTGTGTGTCTGTGTGTCTGTGTGTCAGTGTGTCTGTGTGTCTGTGTGTCTGTGTGTCTGTGTGTCTGTATGTCTGTATGTCTTTGTGTCTGTATGTCTGTGTGTCTGTGTGTCTGTGTGTCTGTGTGTCTGTGTGTCTGTGTGTCTGTGTGTCTGTGTGTCTGTGTGTCTGTGTGTCTGTGTGTCTGTGTGTCTGTGTGTTAGTGTGAAATATGTGCTCCACACAGGGTTTACACTCTCTGAGCCTCCAGGATTCCAGTGAAGCTGTAAATCCCCATCACCACCTGCTTTACACCAAAAAGCTGTTGAGCTGACGTGTTTGTGTGTGTGTGTGTTTGTGCGTGTGGGTGTGTGTGTGTGTGCAAGGCAGGGCAGGGCACACACACACAAGTACTACAAGAAGACAGGAAAGCAGCACAATCTGATGAGTAAAGTATTTAACAGAACTATTTTTAACTGGAATAAATGCTGCACTTATTAAGAACACAATTCCAGTCAAAATAGAAGATTGTCAGAAATACTGTAGCCTACCATGACTATTTCCAACCCAACTCCATATGTTGACAATATCATGGCTCCCAGTGGGTTTCAACGGTTTTGACCCCCAACCCCCAAAAAGGAGTGTAGCCTGTCATCACCAGCCAGGTCGTTCAAGATTGACGTCGAAGTTGGATGTCCTGAGGATGTTGGGAAATGCATTCAAAACCGCCCACTAGGGGCAACCGTGAGCACTGTTTCCATGAAGGAGGCGGTGATATTTAACCCCATCCCAGACCTTAACCCTTACCTTAACCATTCAGAATGAGTGTCCAAACTTAATGTTTAAACCCTATCCCAGACCTTAACCCGTATCTTAACCATTCAGAATGAGTGACTAAGCTTAATGTTTAAACCCTATCCCAAACCTTAACCCTTACCTTAACCATTCAGAATGAGTGTCCAAACTTAATGTTTAAACCCTATCCCAAACCTTAACCCGTATCTTAACCATTCAGAATGAGTGCCTAAACGTAATGTTTAAAACCTACCCCAAACCTTAACCCTTACCTTAACCATTCAGAATGATTGCCTAAATGTAATGTTTAACCCCATCCCAAACCTTAACCCTTACCTTAACCATTCAGAATGAGTGTCCAAACTTAATGTTTAAACCCTATCCCAGACCTTAACCCTTACCTTAACCATTCAGAATGAGTGACTAAACTTAACCCTTAAGTTCGAAATTTGACGTTGGAGAAATGGAACGAATCAGAGCAGTAGGAGCAATAAAAACATTTAGAAATGTTACATTTAGAGCAACTTAGAAAGGTGATGTTTGGAGAATATGGAAGAACGTCCGACTGTGAGAGTTTCTTGGTCATTGCTGGCATAAACAGTGATGCTTTATCCAAACGCAAGATAGGCTACAGAAATAAACTAAGTTTTACACCTGAATTTGGACCTGAAAGTCATTTATACCTACAGTACATGTCCATACTACCTCAATCAGCCCGACTAACCGGTGCCTGTATATAGGCTCGCTACTGTTATAGCCTCGCTACTGTTATAGCCTCGCCACTGTATATAGCCTCGTTACCGTATATAGCCTCGCTACTGTATATAGCCTCGCTACCGTATATAGCCTTGCTACTGTATATAGCCTCGCTACTGTATATAGGCTCGCTACCGTATATAGCCTCGTTACCGTATATAGCCTCGCTACTGTATATAGCCTCGCTACCGTATATAGCCTTGCTACTGTATATAGCCTCGCTACTGTATATAGGCTCGCTACTGTATATAGCCTCGCTACTGTATATAGGCTCGCTACTGTTATAGCCTCGGTACCGTATATAGCCTCGCTACCGTATATAGCCTCGCTACCGTATATAGCCTCGCTACTGTTATAGCCTCGCTACTGTATATAGCCTCGCTACTGTATATAGCCTCGCTACCGTATATAGCCTCGCTACCGTATATAGCCTCGCTACCGTATATAGCCTCGCTACCGTATATAGCCTCGCTACCGTATATAGCCTCGCTACCGTATATAGCCTCGCTACCGTATATAGCCTCGCTACTGTTATAGCCTCGCTACTGTATATAGCCTCGCTACTGTATATAGCCTCGCTACCGTATATAGCCTCGCTACCGTATATAGCCTCGCTACCGTATATAGCCTCGCTACTGTATATAGCCTCACTACCGTATATAGCCTCGCTACCGTATATAGCCTCGCTACTGTATATAGCCTCGCTACTGTATATAGCCTCACTACTGTATATAGCCTCACTACTGTTATTTTTCACTGTCTTTTTTACTGTTGTTTTTTTAATTTACTTATCTATTGTTTACCTAATACCTTTTTTTTTACTTAGAAATTGCACTGTTGGTTAGAGCCTGTAAGTAAGTATTTCACTGTAAGGTCTACACCTGTTGTATTTGGTGCACGTTACAAATAAACTTTGATTTGATTTGATGTTCGCAGCCAATATCAACTAGGGATATATCATGTCACTTCTCTGGAGTCATATGACCTACTTGTAGCAGAGGTCCTCATGGACAGCATGTTCTGTCTGCATCGCCCTGCCTGCAGAATGCTTCCTGCCGAGTAGCCCTGTTCTTCCTCACAAATATCGTAATAAATTTGCCAGAACACAGTGCCTTTGGAAAGCATTCAGATCCCTTGACTTTTTCCACATTTTGTTACGTTACAGCCATTTTTCAAAAATGGATGAAATTGTCCTGAGCAATCTACACAAAATACTCCATAATGACAAAGCGAAAACAGGTTTTTAAATGTATTCAAAATAAAAAACAGAAATGCCTTATTTACATAAGTATTCAGACCCTTTGCCATGACTCGAAATTGAGATCAGGTGCTTCCTGTTTCCATTGATCATCCTTGAGATGTTTCTACAACTTGATTGGAGTCCAGCTGTGGTAAATTTAATTAATTAGACATGATTTGGGAAGGCACATGCCTGTCTATATAAGGTCCCACAGTTGACAGTGCATGTCAGAGAAACAACCAAGCCATGAGGTCGAAGGAATTGTCTTTAGATCTCCGAGACAGGATTGTGTTGAGGCACAGATTTCGGGAAAAATTTGGGCAGCATTGAAGGTCCCCAAGAACACAGTGGCCTCCATCATTCTTAAATGGAAGATGTTTGGAATCAGCAAGACTCTTCCTAGAGCTGGCCACCCGGCCAAACTGAGCAATCGGGGGAGAAGGACCTTGGTCAGGGAGGTGACCAAGAACCTGATGGTCACTCTGATAGAGCTGTAGAGTTCCTCTGTGGAGATGGGAGAACCTTCCAGAAGGATAACCATCTCTGCAACACTCCACCAATCAGGCCTTTATGGTAGAGTGGCCAGACAAAAGCCACTCCTCAGTAAAAGGCACATGACAGCCCACTTGGTGTTTGCCAAAAGGCACATAAAGGACTCAGACTATGAGAAACAAGATTCTCTGGTCTGTTGAAACCAAGATTGAACTCTTTGGCCTGAATGCCAAGTGTCACGCCTGGAGGAAACCTGGCACCATCGCTACGGTGAAGCATGGTGGTGGCAGCAACATGCTGTGGGGATGTTTTTCAGCGACAGGGACTGGGAGACTAGTCAGGATCGAGGGAAAGATGAACGGAGCAAAGTAAAGAGAGATTCTTGATGAAAACCTGCTCCAGAGTGCTCAGGACCTCAGACTGGGGTGAAGGTTCACCTTCCAATAGGACAACAACCCTAAGCACACAGCCAAGACAATGCAGGAGTGGCTTCGGGACAAGTCTCTGAATGTCCTTGAGTGGCCTAGCCAGAGCCCGGACTTGAACCCTATCGAACATGTCTGGAGCGACCTGAAAATTACTGTGCAGCAACGCTCCCCATCCAACCTGACAGAGCTTGAGAGGATCTGCAGAGAAGAATTGGTGAAACTCCCCAAATACAGGTGTGCCAAGCTTGTAGCGTCATACCCAAGAAGCCTCGATGCTGCAATCGCTGTCAAAAGTGCTTCAACAAAGTACTGAGTAAAGGGTCTGAATACTTATGTAAATGTGATATTTCATTTTTATAAATTAGCAAACATTTCTAAAAACCCATTTTCTTTAGCTTTGTCATTATGGTGTATTGTGTGTTGATTGATAAGGGGGGAAAAAACGATTTAATACATTTTAGAATAAGGCCGTAAGGTAACAGAATGTGGAAGAAGACAAGGTGTCTGAATACTTTCCGAATGCACTGTATGTTACATCTTCATCCCATTATATTGTTGGCAGTACGATGTTACTGCGTATCTTTAGACTTATAGCCAGTAGACACCCATACTAGGCATATCTGAAATATGACAATGATCAATCAAATCGTAGGGTAGGCTAAGATGAGTCACTAGTAGATTGCTAAACTGTATTTTATATGGATGACAAACGTAAGCCTACTCTGTTTTTGTCAGGAAAAAAGTGAAGGAAATTAAGCAAGTTCTTTCTGGTCACTAATCTGGAAATGCACACCCACCTTTGACACAATGCTGATGACTGATCATTGGTCAACAACAACATTTTTGGTTTTGAAGCATTTAACAACGACTTGCGGGCAGTGGGTTCAGAACAACAACTACACAACATGTACACAAAAAGGGATGCTGGAAGGACAGCCTGGAAGAACAGACTGGGAGGACAGCCTGGAAGAACAGACTGGGAGGACAGCCTGGAAGAACAGACTGGGAGGACAGCCTGGAAGAACAGACTGGGAGGACAGCCTGGAAGAACAGACTGGGAGGACAGCCTGGAAGAACAGACTGGGAGGACAGACTGGAAGAACAGACTGGGAGGACAGACTGGAAGAACAGACTGGGAGGACAGACTGGGAGGACAGCCTGGAAGAACAGACTGGTAGGCCAGCCTGGAAGAACAGACTGGGAGGACAGACTGGGAGGACAGCCTGGAAGGACAGACTGGGAGGACAGCCTGGAAGAACAGACTGGGAGGACAGCCTGGAAGAACAGACTGGGAGGACAGACTGGGAGGACAGCCTGGAAGAACAGACTGGGAGGACAGACTGGGAGGACAGCCTGGAAGAACAGACTGGGAGGACAGCCTGGAAGAACAGACTGGGAGGACAGCCTGGAAGAACAGACTGGGAGGACAGACTGGAAGAACAGACTGGGAGAACAGCCTGGAAGAACAGACTGGGAGGACAGCCTGGAAGAACAGACTGGGAGGACAGACTGGAAGAACAGACTGGGAGGACAGACTGGAAGAACAGACTGGGAGGACAGACTGGAAGAACAGACTGGGAGGACAGACTGGAAGAACAGCCTGGAAGAACAGACTGGGAGGACAGACTGGAAGAACAGCCTGGAAGAACAGACTGGGAGGACAGCCTGGAAGAACAGACTGGAAGGACAGACTGGTAGGACAGACTGGAAGGCCAGCCTGGAAGAACAGACTGGGAGGACAGACTGGAAGAACAGACTGGAAGAACAGACTGGGAGGACAGACTGGAAGAACAGACTGGGAGGACAGACTGGAAGAACAGACTGGGAGGACAGACTGGAAGGACAGACTGGAAGAACAGACTGGGAGGACAGACTGGAAGAACAGACTGGGAGGACAGACTGGAAGAACAGACTGGGAGGACGGACTGGAAGGACAGACTGGAAGAACAGACTGGGAGGACAAACTGGAAGAACAGACTGGAAGAACAGACTGGGAGGACAGACTGGAAGAACAGACTGGTAGGACAGACTGGTAGGACAGACTGGAAGAACAGACTGGAAGGACAGACTGGTAGGACAGACTGGGAGGACAGACTGGAAGGACAGACTGGAAGTACAGACTGATAGGACAGACTGGAAGGACAGACTGGAAGAACAGACTGGAAGGACAGACTGGTAGGACAGACTGGGAGGACAGACTGGTAGGACATACTGGAAGAACAGACTGGTAGGACAGACTGGAAGGACTGACTGGAAGAACAGACTGGAAGGACAGACTGGTAGGACAGACTGGAAGAACAGACTGGGAGGACAGACTGGTAGGACAGACTGGAAGAACAGACTGGTAGGACAGACTGGAAGTACAGACTGGTAGGACAGACTGGAAGGACAGACTGGAAGAACAGACTGGAAGGACAGACTGGTAGGACAGACTGGAAGAACAGACTTGGAGGACAGACTGGGAGGACAGACTGGTAGGACAGACTGGTAGGACAGACTGGAAGGACAGACTGGAAGAACAGACTGGAAGGACAGACTGGTAGGACAGACTGGAAGAACAGACTTGGAGGACAGACTGGGAGGACAGACTGGTAGGACAGACTGGAAGGACAGACTGGAAGAACAGACTGGAAGGCCAGCCTGGGAGGACAGACTGGGAGGACAGACTGGAAGAACAGACTGGAAGGACAGACTGGTAGGACAGACTGGCAGGACAGACTGGAAGAACAGACTGGGAGGACAGACTGGAAGAACAGACTGGAAGGACAGACTGGTAGGACAGCCTGCAAGAACAGACTGGAAGGACAGACTGGTAGGACAGACTGGGAGGACAGACTGGAAGAGGTGACTGGGAGGGCAGACTGGAAGAACAGACTGGAAGGACAGACTGGTAGGACAGACTGGAAGAACAGACTGGAAGAACAGACTGGAAGGACAGACTGGTAGGACAGACTGGAAGGACAGACTGGAAGAACAGACTGGAAGGGCAGACTGGAAGAACAGACTGGGAGGGCAGACTGGAAGAACAGACTGGAAGGACAGATTGGAAGAACAGACTGGAAGGGCAGACTGGAAGAACAGACTGGAAGGACAGACTGGAAGGACAGACTGGAAGGGCAGACTGGAAGGGCAGACTGGAAGGGCAGACTGGAAGAACAGACTGGAAGGACAGACTGGAAGGGCAGACTGGAAGGGCAGACTGGAAGGGCAGACTGGAAGAACAGACTGGAAGGACAGACTGGAAGAACAGACTGGAAGGGCAGACTGGAAGGGCAGACTGGAAGGGCAGACTGGAAGAACAGACTGGGAGGACAGACTGGGAGGGCAGACTGGGAGGACAGACTGGAAGAACAGACTGGGAGGACAGACTGGAAGAACAGCCTGGAAGAACAGACTGGGATGACAGACTGGAAGAACAGCCTGGAAGAACAGACTGGGAGGACAGCCTGGAAGAACAGACTGGAAGGACAGACTGGTAGGACAGACTGGAAGGCCAGCCTGGAAGAACAGACTGGGAGGACAGACTGGAAGAACAGACTGGAAGAACAGACTGGGAGGACAGACTGGAAGAACAGACTGGAAGGGCAGACTGGAAGGGCAGACTGGGAGGACAGACTGGAAGAACAGACTGGAAGAACAGACTGGGAGGACAGACTGGAAGAACAGACTGGAAGGGCAGACTGGAAGGGCAGACTGGGAGGACAGACTGGAAGAACAGACTGGGAGGACAGACTGGAAGAACAGACTGGGAGGACAGACTGGAAGGACAGACTGGAAGAACAGACTGGGAGGACAGACTGGAAGAACAGACTGGGAGGACAGACTGGAAGAACAGACTGGGAGGACAGACTGGAAGAACAGACTGGGAGGACGGACTGGAAGGACAGACTGGAAGAACAGACTGGGAGGACAAACTGGAAGAACAGACTGGAAGAACAGACTGGGAGGACAGACTGGAAGAACAGACTGGTAGGACAGTCTGGAAACACAGACTGGAAGGGCAGACTGGAAGGGCAGACTGGAAGAACAGACTGGAAGGACAGACTGGAAGGGCAGACTGGAAGGGCAGACTGGAAGGGCAGACTGGAAGAACAGACTGGGAGGACAGACTGGGAGGGCAGACTGGGAGGACAGACTGGAAGAACAGACTGGGAGGACAGACTGGAAGAACAGCCTGGAAGAACAGACTGGGAGGACAGACTGGAAGAACAGCCTGGAAGAACAGACTGGGAGGACAGCCTGGAAGAACAGACTGGAAGGACAGACTGGTAGGACAGACTGGAAGGCCAGCCTGGAAGAACAGACTGGGAGGGCAGACTGGAAGAACAGACTGGAAGAACAGACTGGGAGGACAGACTGGAAGAACAGACTGGAAGGGCAGACTGGAAGGGCAGACTGGGAGGACAGACTGGAAGAACAGACTGGAAGAACAGACTGGGAGGACAGACTGGAAGAACAGACTGGAAGGGCAGACTGGAAGGGCAGACTGGGAGGACAGACTGGAAGAACAGACTGGGAGGACAGACTGGAAGAACAGACTGGGAGGACAGACTGGAAGGACAGACTGGAAGAACAGACTGGGAGGACAGACTGGAAGAACAGACTGGGAGGACAGACTGGAAGAGCAGACTGGGAGGACAGACTGGAAGAACAGACTGGGAGGACGGACTGGAAGGACAGACTGGAAGAACAGACTGGGAGGACAAACTGGAAGAACAGACTGGAAGAACAGACTGGGAGGACAGACTGGAAGAACAGACTGGTAGGACAGACTGGTAGGACAGACTGGAAGAACAGACTGGAAGGACAGACTGGTAGGACAGACTGGAAGAACAGACTGGAAGTACAGACTGATAGGACAGACTGGAAGGACAGACTGGAAGAACAGACTGGAAGGACAGACTGGTAGGACAGACTGGGAGGACAGACTGGTAAGACATACTGGAAGAACAGACTGGTAGGACAGACTGGAAGGACTGACTGGAAGAACAGACTGGAAGGACAGACTGGTAGGACAGACTGGAAGAACAGACTGGGAGGACAGACTGGTAGGACAGACTGGAAGAACAGACTGGGAGGACAGACTGGAAGAACAGACTGGGAGGACAGACTGGAAGAACAGACTGGGAGGACGGACTGGAAGGACAGACTGGAAGAACAGACTGGGAGGACAAACTGGAAGAACAGACTGGAAGAACAGACTGGGAGGACAGACTGGAAGAACAGACTGGTAGGACAGTCTGGAAGGACAGACTGGAAGGGCAGACTGGAAGGGCAGACTGGAAGAACAGACTGGAAGGACAGACTGGAAGGGCAGACTGGAAGGGCAGACTGGAAGGGCAGACTGGAAGAACAGACTGGGAGGACAGACTGGGAGGGCAGACTGGGAGGACAGACTGGAAGAACAGACTGGGAGGACAGACTGGAAGAACAGCCTGGAAGAACAGACTGGGAGGACAGACTGGAAGAACAGCCTGGAAGAACAGACTGGGAGGACAGCCTGGAAGAACAGACTGGAAGGACAGACTGGTAGGACAGACTGGAAGGCCAGCCTGGAAGAACAGACTGGGAGGACAGACTGGAAGAACAGACTGGAAGAACAGACTGGGAGGACAGACTGGAAGAACAGACTGGAAGGGCAGACTGGAAGGGCAGACTGGGAGGACAGACTGGAAGACCAGACTGGAAGAACAGACTGGGAGGACAGACTGGAAGAACAGACTGGAAGGGCAGACTGGAAGGGCAGACTGGGAGGACAGACTGGAAGAACAGACTGGCAGGACAGACTGGAAGAACAGACTGGGAGGACAGACTGGAAGGACAGACTGGAAGAACAGACTGGGAGGACAGACTGGAAGAACAGACTGGGAGGACAGACTGGAAGAGCAGACTGGGAGGACAGACTGGAAGAACAGACTGGGAGGACGGACTGGAAGGACAGACTGGAAGAACAGACTGGGAGGACAAACTGGAAGAACAGACTGGAAGAACAGACTGGGAGGACAGACTGGAAGAACAGACTGGTAGGACAGACTGGTAGGACAGACTGGAAGAACAGACTGGAAGGACAGACTGGTAGGACAGACTGGAAGAACAGACTGGAAGTACAGACTGATAGGACAGACTGGAAGGACAGACTGGAAGAACAGACTGGAAGGACAGACTGGTAGGACAGACTGGGAGGACAGACTGGTAGGACATACTGGAAGAACAGACTGGTAGGACAGACTGGAAGGACTGACTGGAAGAACAGACTGGAAGGACAGACTGGTAGGACAGACTGGAAGAACAGACTGGGAGGACAGACTGGCAGGACAGACTGGAAGAACAGACTGGTAGGACAGACTGGAAGTACAGACTGGTAGGACAGACTGGAAGGACAGACTGGAAGAACAGACTGGAAGGACAGACTGGTAGGACAGACTGGAAGAACAGACTTGGAGGACAGACTGGGAGGACAGACTGGTAGGACAGACTGGAAGGACAGACTGGAAGAACAGACTGGAAGGCCAGCCTGGAAGAACAGACTGGGAGGACAGACTGGAAGAACAGACTGGAAGGACAGACTGGTAGGACAGACTGGTAGGACAGACTGGAAGAACAGACTGGGAGGACAGACTGGAAGAACAGACTGGAAGGACAGACTGGTAGGACAGCCTGCAAGAACAGACTGGAAGGACAGACTGGTAGGACAGACTGGGAGGACAGACTGGAAGAGGTGACTGGGAGGGCAGACTGGAAGAACAGACTGGAAGGACAGACTGGTAGGACAGACTGGAAGAACAGACTGGAAGAACAGACTGGAAGGACAGACTGGTAGGACAGACTGGAAGGACAGACTGGAAGAACAGACTGGAAGGGCAGACTGGAAGAACAGACTGGAAGGGCAGACTGGAAGAACAGACTGGTAGGACAGACTGGAAGGACAGACTGGAAGGACAGACTGGAAGGGCAGACTGGAAGAACAGACTGGAAGGACAGACTGGAAGGGCAGACTGGAAGAACAGACTGGAAGGACAGACTGGAAGAACAGACTGGAAGGGCAGACTGGAAGAACAGACTGGAAGGACAGACTGGAAGAACAGACTGGAAGGGCAGACTGGAAGGGCAGACTGGAAGAACAGACTGGGAGGACAGACTGGGAGGGCAGACTGGAAGTGCTGTGCACAGATAGCCCTATCTTTGCACGTGGCTGCATGTGTGCGTGTGTGTTGCTGAGCTCCTGTTTTGACTGGTGCTTGAATCAGGGCTTCGGGCAGGTATGAAGGTTGAATTAATGGTGAAGGGATGAAGGGATGGTAGAGAGAGGAATAGGGAGGATAGGGAGGGGAAAATGGATAGAGAGAAGATGGAATGGAGAGGGAAATAGGGACGTAAGGAGGGATAGAGAGAGGATGGGATGGAGAGGGGAATAGGGAGGGAAGGAGGGATAGAGAGAGGATGGGATGGAGAGGGAAATAGGGAGGGAAGGAGGGATAGAGAGAGGATGGGATGGAGAGGGGAATAGGGAGGGAAGGAGGGATAGAGAGAGGATGGGATGGAGAGGGAAATAGGGAGGGAAGGAGGGATAGAGAGGGGATGGAATGGAGAGGGGAATAGGGAGGGAAGGAGGGATAGAGAGAGGATATAATGGAGAGGGAAATAGGGAGGGAAGGAGGGATAGAGAGAGGATGGAATGGAGAGGGGGATAGGGAGGGAAGGAGGGATAGAGAGAGGATGGGATGGAGAGGGAAATAGGGAGGGAAGGAGGGATAGAGAGAGGATGGAATGGAGAGGGGAATAGGGAGGGAAGGAGGGATAGAGAGAGGATATAATGGAGAGGGAAATAGGGAGGGAAGGAGGGATAGAGAGAGGATGGAATGGAGAGGGGGATAGGGGGGGAAGAGGTATAAAGGTTTTATTAATCTCACGGAATCTCATGCTAAATTTACAGAACAAAGCTTGGAGGGAGATAGAGTTAGAAAGGGAGAGAGGAAGGGAGAGAATGTGATGGAGTGGGGGATGTGAGGATGGAGAGCAAAGAAGAGAAGAGCAGTTAAGTAGGGAGGGTGAGGGAGGGAGGGAGGGTTGGAGAGATGGATAGAGAGGAGGAACAAAGAGGGATGGAGAGAGGGATGAGAGGATGGAGAGCAAAGAAGAGAAGAGCAGTTAAGTAGGGAGGGTGAGGGAGGGAGGGAGGGTTGGAGAGATGGATAGAGAGGAGGAACAAAAAGGGATGGAGAGAGGGATGAGAGAAGAGGAACAAAGAGGGATAGAGAGAGGGATAGAGAGAGGAGGAACAAAGAGGGATGGAGAGAGGAGGAACAAAGAGGGATGGAGAGGGATGGAAAGAGGGATGGAGAGAGGAGGAACAAAGAGGGATGGAGAGAGGAGGAACAAAGAAGGATGGAGAGAGGAGGAACAACGAGGGATGGAGAGAGGAGGAACAAAGAAGGATGGGGAGAGGAGGAACAAAGAGGAATGGAGAGAGGAGGAACAACGAGGGATGGAGAGAGGAGGAACAACGAGGGATGGAGAGAGGAGGAACAAAGAGGGATGGAGAGAGGAGGAACAAAGAAGGATGGAGAGAGGAGGAACAACGAGGGATGGAGAGAGGAGGAACAAAGAGGGATGGAGAGGGATGGAAAGAGGAATGGAGAGAGGAGGAACAATAAGGGATGGAGAGGGATGGAAAGAGGGATGGAGAGAGGAGGAACAACGAGGGATGGAGAGAGGAGGAATAACGAGGGATGGAGAGAGGAGGAACAAAGAGGGATGGAGAGAGGAGGAACAAAGAGGGATGGAGAGAGGAGGAACAACGAGGGATGGAGAGAGGAGGAACAACGAGGGATGGAGAGGGATGGAAAGAGGGATGGAGAGAGGAGGAACAACAAGGGATGGAGAGAGGAGGAACAAAGAGGGATGGAGAGAGGTACAAAGAGGGATGGAGAGAGGGATGGAGAGAGGAGGAACAAAGAGGGATGGAGAGAGGTACAAAGAGGGATGGAGAGAGGAGGAACAAAGAGGGATGGAGAGAGGTACAAAGAGGGATGGAGAGAGGTACAAAGAGGGATGGAGAGAGGAGGAACAAAGAGGAATGGAGAGAAGTACAAAGAGGGATGGAGAGAGGAAGAACAACGATGGATAGAGAGGGATGGAAAGAGTGTGGGAGGTTGTTTTTGAGGTGTCAGAGAGTCTTTCCAGCTAGAGGTTATGAATATGGTTTCCTAGGGACTGTATGTCTTTGTGTGTGTGTCTGTATTCAGTTTTCCTTTCTCTCTCTTTCAAGGCTCCTAACCTGTGTGTTCAAACCCACTGACCCAACAAATGGCCGTTGTAACCTCTTTCTCTGTTCTGTGGCTTTGGGAAGCAATAGCAAATCACTTATGGTTCCTTTCTATTATAAAACCACATTGGGTGAAGTTCACAGGATCCCTCGATAGGATAACATCTTCACAGGAAATGTAATTATTATTACATTCTTGGAAGAACTACAAAAGAAGGACAAGAATCTTTCTCAAGAGCAGCAGTGTGTTGTGAATGATTCCAGCTTGGTCTCAACTGATAAGCATCATTCTGTGAAGCTTTTGCCTGCCTGCCTGCCTGCCTGCCTGCCTGCCTGCCTGCCTGCCTGCCTGCCTGCCTGCCTGCCTGCCTGCCTGCCTGAGTCTTTCACCAATATACCCACTGCAACTTTGTTTGCGTTAAATGCAATGTATAGACTTATGAGTCAATAGCGTGAATCATATATTTTCGCAAAAACATCACAGACTGACGCTTAACAATGATATCATGTTCTCAGGAAATTCTATTATTTTTGTATTCTTGGAAGAACTACAAAAAAATAACAAGCATCTATCTCAGTTATTTACATCTATCTCAGTTATTTACATCTATCTCAGTTATTTACATCTACCTCAGTTATTTACATCTATCTCAGTTATTTACATCTATCTCAGTTATTTACATCTACCTCAGTTATTTACATCTATCTCAGTTATTGACATCTATCTCAGTTATTTACATCTGTCTCGGTTATTTACATCTATCGCAGGTATTGATATCTATCGCAGTTATTGACATGTTATTTACATCTATCTCAGTTATTTACATTTACCTTAGTTATTGACATCTATCTCAGTTATTTATATATATCTCAGTTATTTACATCTATCTCAGGTATTTACATCTATCTCAGTTATTTACATCTATCTCAGGTATTTACATCTATCTCAGTTATTTACATCTATCTCAGTTATTTACATCTATCTCAGTTATTGGCATGTTATTTACATCTATGTCAGTTATTTACATCTATCTCAGTTATTTCCATGTTATTGACATCTATCTCAGTTATTGACATCTATCTCAGTTATTGACATGAACTGTATGTATTTCTAAATGTATGTATGATTCAGAATTCAATAGTAACTATTGAAGTTGAGAAAGTAACCTTCACAATTGTATAACAATTTCTTTACAGTGAAGATGTTTCTAAATCCAGCTGTCGTTCAGATTTGAAGGGAAAGTGAAGCTCAGCCATGTCATATATATTGTCAGTTGTGGCAGTTGTAAAGTAAACATGTTTGGCCTCGCACTAACAGTGGCACCTTCACAACTTTACACTCTATTTTTCCCTCTCTCGTTCTCTTTCACTTTGTCTCTCTGTACCATCCATCTCTCTGTCATTCTCTTTCTTCCCTTCCCTCTCTGTCGTTCTCTTTCATTTTTTCTCTCCCTCTGTACCCTCCATCTCCCTGTCATTCTCTTTCTTTCTGTCCCTCGCTGCTTTCCCTCTCTGGCTTTCCCTCCTCAGCACCTCGTTCTCTTTCCTCCTTTCCTTCTTTCTCCCTCCATCTTCCACTCTCTGTGACATTTCTTTTGAAGTGTGTTTACACGGAGGAGGAACAACATGTCAGTGAGATGCTTCAGTCTGTCTGCCGAAACCTTGCTACACTTGATTACACACTCCTTGCATCAGACACACACACACCAGGCAGGTCACCCGTAATACAAGGCAGTATTCAACGTCAATCCATGTCTGAGGACATCTGGAGATGACATTGAAAATGGCCACTAGGGGCAACAGTGAGCGCTGTTACCTTCAAGTAGGCGAGTTTTGCTTGGGTGTAGAGGACAGGGGTGGTGGATGGATGTATGTTTTAAGCCTATCCCAAACCTTAACTCTTACCTTAACAATTCACAGTTAAGCATCTGCCTCTGGTTTCAAAGTTTGCATGTTCGAATCAAGCGATAGAAAGTTGTTTATGATATTTTGTTTCAAGGCTATCCCAAACCTGAACTCTTACCTTAACCATTCGGAGTTAATGCCTAAACTTAACCTTGGAACAATACAGAGAAGTAACCAAACACTTCAAAATTTGAGATTTGGAACAAATTCGAAATGTGAAATTTAATAAAACATGGATGAACGTTTAATTCTGACGTAAGATTGTGAGAGCTTGTTGGCACACACTCACATGGACACACACACACACACGCACATGTACATGACCGTGTGGCCACCACGGTGTATAAACAGTAAACAAACATCGCTCAAAGTATTTGTTTAGCTAATGTGTCCACACACACATTTAACATAACACTAAGTCAGATAAATACACACACACATTTAACATAACACTAAGTCAGATAAATACACACACCCCTAGAGCAGCTGTGTCCCGAGAGAACCGGCCCCAGCGGGCTAAATTGGTCCAACACACATGCACTTCCTATCCTCCTGCCAAATGTATGACCATAGTAGAGACACACATTTCCCTCAGATTACACAGACCCACCCATTTTGATTAACTCCCATATCTATTGGGTGAAATACCACAGTGTGCCGTCACAGCAGCAAGATTTGTGACCTTTTGCCACAAGAAAAGGGTAACCAGTGAAGAACAAACACCATTGTAAATACAACCTATATTTATGTTTATTTATTTTCCCTTTTGTACTTGAACTATTTGCACATTATTGTAACACTGTACATAGACATTATATTACATTTGACATGTGTATATATACTTTGAAACTTGTGAGTGTTAATTTCTGATTGATTATATTATTTTTGTTTATTATCTACTTCACTTGCTTTGGCAATGTCAACATATGTCATCCCCAAAGCCAACACCTCTTTTGGCCACCTTTCCTTCCAGTTCTTTGCTGCCAATGACTGGAACGAATTGTAAAAATCGCAGAAGCTGGAGACTTATATTTCCCTCACTAACTTTAAACATCAGCTATATGAGCAGATAACCGATCGCTGCAGCTGTACATAGCCCATCTGTAAATAGCCCACCCAATCCACCTACCTCATCCCCATATTGTTTTTATTTACTTTTCTGCTCTTTTGCACACCAGTATTTCAACTTGCACATCATCATCTGCTCATCTATCACTCCAGTGTTAATTTGCTAAATTGTAATTACTCCACTACTATAGCCTATTTGTTGCCTTACCTCCTCACGCCATTTGCACACACTGTATATAGATTTTCTTTTTTTTCTATTGTGTTATTGACTGTACGCTTGTTTATTCCATGTGTAACTCTGTGTTGTTGGCGTCGCACTGCTTTGCTGTATCTTGGCCAGGTCGCAGTTGTAAATGAGAACTTGTTCTCAACTGGCCTACCAGGTTAAATAAAGGTGAAATAAAAAAATAAAAATATATATGTTTCCCATGCCAATAAAGCTCTTTGAATTGAAAGAGAGAGAGAGGAATGTGTGTATTGAGCTTCTGCTATAGGAACATATTCTGTTATCATAGTAACCTCAGAATCAAATTTCCTGTCAGACTGAATTTTACTCTTGGAAAACACTCTCTCTCTCCTTTTTCTCTCTTTCTCTCCTTTGTTGGCAGTCATCCGTGTGTCTTCTGCTCCGTGTGCTAGTCTTTGGTTGAGTGTGTGTGTGTGTGTGTGTGTGTGTGTGTGTGTGTGTGTGTGTGTGTGTGTGTGTGTGTGTGTGTGTGTGTGTGTGTGTGTGTGTGTGTGTGTGTGTGTGTGTGTGTGTGTGTGTGTGTGTGTGTGTGTGTTAGCCCACAGTTGATCGGGTCATTTCCTGAGGTCAGTTTGTTTTAATTGGATAATCCCCAGTTGACTCAGATTAGAACATATTGAAACACAGAGGAGTGCTGCCATAGTGTCTGACCTACAGTTACTGTAGATACTGGGTTAAGCCTTCATGACATCTCTCTCTCTCTCGCTCTCCTTTTCTTTCTGTCTCTCTCTCTGTCTCGCTCTCTCTCCCTGTCTCTCTCTCTCTCCCTGTCTCTCTCTCCCTCTCTCCCTGTCTCTGTCTCCCTGTCTCTCTCTCTCTCCCTGTCTCTCTCTCCCTCTCTCTCTCACTGTCTCTCTCTCCCCTCTTTCCATCTATCTCCCTCAATCTTTATCTTCCTGGAACGAATTGTCTCTCTTTTCTTTATCTTCTCCCTCCCTTCTTCCATCCCATCCTCCATCTCTCCCTTTCTCTCGCATCATCCCTTTCTCTCTCACATCTCTCTTAACCCCCTTATCTAGCCAAGTGGATAACAATGTATCTTTCTTTGTCTTTCTTTGTTTGGAAGAAATGATCAGCAACATTTCCTGGTACTATTGGAGTGGTTACCTCCCATCAGAATGGGCTGTAGCGTGTAATCCTGGTCTTCCTGTGCTGTGTGGATTAGGTAGACAGTGTCAGTGCTTCAGTAACACTCTCAGGGGCTTACAGCAGCCAAGGCAATCAGGCAGTAGGCACATGGTAAAAGGCACAAAAATAATTCCCTATATTCCAAACCTGGGTACAACAGGCCCCTGTGTTCTGATGTGTGTGTGTGCCTGTGGCGTGTGTGTGTTATTGTGTGTGTGTGTGTGTGTGTGTGCGTGTGTGTCTGTGTGTGTATGTGTGTCTGTGTGCGTGTGTGTGTGTGTCTGTGTGAGTCTGTGTGCGTGTGTGTGTGCGTGTCTGTGTGTGTGTGTGTGTGTGTGTGTGTGTGTGTGTGTGTGTGTGTGTGTGTGTGTGTGTGTGTGTGTGTGTGTGTGTGTGTGTGTGTGTGTGTGTGTGTGTGTGTGTGTGTGTGTGTGTGTGTCTGTGCGTGTCTGTGTGTGTGTGTGTGTGCGTGTGTGTCTGTGTGTGTCTGTCTGTCTGTCTGTGTGTGTGTGTGTGTGTGTGTGTGTGTGTGTGTGTGTGTGTGTGTGTGTGTGTGTGTGTGTGTGTGTGTGTGTGTGTGTGTGTGTGTGTGTGTGTGTGTGTGTGTGTGTGTGTGTGTGTGTGTGTGTGTGAGTGAGTGGTGTGAGTGGTGTGAGTGGTGTGCATCCTGAATTGGGGGCACCTTGTGATCATTTTTGGCAGAACACCTTGATATGGACTGGGGTCCATGGGGTATTATTGGGCTGTGGATTTAGTTCTCTCCAGACATGCAGAGCTGCAGTGTGTGTCCTATGGCCTACCTAGCACAGTAATCCAGGTCACAGACACACACACTCTGAGTTAGTGATGCATATTTAAATATGAATGAGGTAGTGACAACCTGAGAGTTATAATGAAGTCATTTCTCCATTCTAAATACTCGGCTAATCCAGCACAATTAACTTCTCAAAACGCAGCTCATGCTAATATTTTAGTCTGTGGAGAAAGACATCTTAGCAGGATTGTGAGTGTGTGTGTGTGTGTGAGTGAGGGTGTGTGTGTGTTTTAATACATGTGTGATGTTACGCTAGTCAACAGGCTGACAGCCAAATGGAGTTGCTCTCTATCGTCGGTCCTGGAAATGGATTCCTCCTGAATCCTGCTGCTCCATTGTGCGTGTGTCTGTCTACGTCTGTGTCTGTGTGCATGCATGTGTGTGTGTGTGTGTGTGTATTCACATGCATGTGTGTGTGCGTGTATTCACATGCATGCGTGTGTGTGTGTATTCACATGCATGTGTGTGTGTGTGTGTGTGTGTGTGTATTCACATGCATGCGTGTGTGTGTGTATTCACATGCATGTGTGTGTGTGTGTGTGTGTGTGTGTGTGTGTGTGTGTGTGTGTGTGTGTGTGTGTGTGTGTGTGTGTGTGTGTGTGTGTGTGTGTGTGTGTGTGTGTATTCACATGCATGTGTGTGTGCGTGTATTCACATGCATGCGTGTGTGTGTGTATTCACATGCATGTGTGTGTGTGTGTGTGTGTGTGTGTATTCACATGCATGCGTGTGTGTGTGTATTCACATGCATGTGTGTGTGTGTGTGTGTGTGTGTGTGTGTGTGTGTGTGTGTGTGTGTGTGTGTGTGTGTGTGTGTGTGTGTGTGTGTGTGTGTGTGTGTGTGTGATAAGGTGTGTACTACTGTCTGTGATAAGGTGTGTACTACTGTCTGTGATAAGGTGTGTACTACTGTCTGTGATAAGGTGTGTGCTACTGTCTGTGATAAGGTGTGTGCTACTGTCTGTGATAAGGTGTGTACTACTGTCTGTGATAAGGTGTGTGCTACTGTCTGTGATAAGGTGTGTACTACTGTCTGTGATAAGGTGTGTGCTACTGTCTGTGATAAGGTGTGTGCTACTGTCTGTGATAAGGTGTGTACTACTGTCTGTGATAAAGTGTGTGTTACTGTCTGTGATAAGGTGTGTGTTACTGTCTGTGATAAGGTGTGTGTTACTGTCTGTGATAAGGTGTGTGTGTGCCAGTGTGTGTGTGTGTGATAAGGTGTCTGTGTGTGTACCAGGGTGTGTGCACTAGTCTGTGTGTACTAGGGTTTGCGTGCTGGGGTGTGTGATAAGGTGTGTGTGTGTGTGTACTAGTGTGTGTACTAGTGTGTGTGTGTACTAGTGTGTGTGTGATAAGGTGTGTGTGGGTACTAGTGTGTGTGTGTAATAGTATGTGTGTGATGAGGTGTGTGTGTGTACTAGTGTGTGGGTGTGTACTAGTGTGTGTGTACTAGTGAGAGTGTGTTAAGGTGTGTGTACTAGTGTGTGTCTGATAATGTATGTGTGTGGGTGTGTGTACTATGGTGTTTGCAGCTAGTGTGTGTGTGTACTAGTGTGTGTGTGTGTGTACTAGTGTGTGTGTGTGTACTAGTGTGTGTGTGTGTACTAGTGTGTGTGTGTGTACTAGTGTGTGTGTGTGTGTACTAGTGTGTGTATGTGTACTAGTGTGTGTGTGTGTGTACTAGTGTGTGTGTGTGTACTAGTGTGTGTGTGTGTACTAGTGTGTGTGTGTGTACTAGTGTGTGTGTGTGTACTAGTGTGTGTGTACTAGTGTGTGTGTGTGTGTACTAGTGTGTGTGTGAGCTCCAGGAGCGTCATGCTACACTCTTTTCCTCAGATGTTCTTTAACCTCATTTCCATCTCCCTCTTAACTTCCTCTGAACTTAAGAAGGGAAGCGTAGAAATAGTGAGACTTGCTTTCAATGTGAATGACAAATCTATTACTCAAATTTCTTTGTGAACTTGGCCGAGTCGCCCAAAAAGTCACATGTTGCAGATTTAACTTCCTGTTCCAGAATGCTAAAATCAGGACAACATCTACAAGGCCACTTTGCACACTACTACCTCTACTACCTCTTCAGTTAAGACAGAAACATTCTGGAACATTGAAAGTAAGTGCATGTTTGTGTAGTGCATCCATGTTATTGTTATACTGTGATATACTGTACGTTGCACTTTGAGTCTGATTCATATAGCTGGGTTGGCCTTGGCGTTAACCTGTTTGGGCTATAGGGGGCGAATTGGAAAAACTGGAAAATATGCGCAAATTTTCAAACGGCCTTTTAATCAATTTCTGCTCTTACAATATGCATATTGTTAATAGTATTGGATAGAAAAGAGTCTCAAGTTTCTAAAACCGTTTTAATTTTTTCTCTGAGTGGAACACAAGTCCTTTGGCAGCACTTTCCCCGACCAGGAAGTAAAATGCAAGATGTTTATGCTCGCTTCAACGCTCTGCCTATACATGGTCATGCCACTTATGACCCGAAACACACCTCGTACGCCTTCCTCTGGGTGTCAAGAGTACGTCAGAGGAGAAATCATGCGTTTATCTTGTTCTGACGTGAAATAAGACCTATTTCTTTGACGTGACCGTCAATTTCAGGAAGTCAGAAGCGTGCGACTTGGGAGAGATATCATGTTTTGTTTTGCTGCCGTTTCGGATGTGAACTATCTCCAGCTCGGATTTGATTTGATAAATGAGACCATGTCATCGTAATGTATGTTTTTTCAATATAGTTTAATCAGATTATTTGAATTTTTTCGGGAGTTTTGCCGTGTTCCGTAATGTTTATTTTGTTTACGTTGGAGAGTTCCGTGCCACTCGACGAGTACCCCTGCTAAATGAAGATGCAAAGTTGCCATTCTGAAGGGATTGAACGACTCTTCTGGACTAAGGACAACTTGATCAACATTCTGATGAAAGATCAGCCAAAGTAAGACCAAATTTATAATGTTATTTCATATATCTGTCGTGCATGTCAACTGGTCGCGCGCGCCCAAGTGTGTCTGTCTGGCGTGGCTATGCTAATTTAGCGCTACATTTAGTTTTCGATGTAAAACATTTAATAAATCGGAAATATTGTCTGGAATCACAAGAATCCTGTTTTTCAATTGCTGCACAGTATGTATTTCTCAGAAATGTTTTATGAGGAGTAATTAGGTATTTGATGTTGGTGTCTGTAAATGTTATGGCTGCTTTCTGATTGTAGCTGAAATGTAATTTATGATTTATACCATAAATATACACATTTTTCAAAAAAAAAATATGCTATACAATAAATAGGTTATCAGACTGTGATCTTATGAAGTTGTTTCTTGGTTAGTGGCTATATATATCTTCATTTGGTCGAATTAGTGATAGCTAGTGACGGAGTAAAAAACTGATGCAGTTAGAAAAGTGCTCTCTTTTGCTGACGTGGTTAGCTAATAGATTTACATATTTTGTCTTCCCTGTAAAACATTTTAAAAATCGAACATGGTGGTTAGATTCACAAGATGTCTGCCTTTCATATGCTGTATTGGACTTGTTAATGTGTAAAAGTTAAATATTTAAAAAAAATGTTTTTTTGAATTTGCCGCTCTGCCTTTTCAGTGGAATGTGGGAGGAGTGCCGCTAGCGGCACCCCTGGCCTAAACAGGTTTTAACTTCTTATGTCTGGGGGCAGTATTGAGTAGCTTGGATGAATAAGGTGCCCAGAGTAAACTGCCTGCTACTCAGGCCCAGAAGCTAAGATAGGCATATTTTTAGTAGAAACACACTCTGGCGTTTCTAAAACTGTTTGAATGATGTCCGTGAGTATAACAGAACTCATATGGAAGGCAAAAACCTGAGAAAAAATCCAACCAGGAAGTGGGAAATCTGATGTTTGTAGGTTTGCCTATCCAATATACAGTGTCTATGGGGTCATATTGCACTTCCTAAGGCTTCCAATAGATGTCAACAGTCTTTAGAACCTTGTTTCAGGCTTCTACTGTGAAGGATGAGGGAATGAGAGTTGTTTCAACCAGGTGTCTGGCAGAGTGCCATGAGCTCACTCAGGCGCGCCCCCGTGAGAGATAGCTGCGTTCCTTTTCGTTTCTAAAGACAAAGGAATTCTCCGGTTGAAACATTATTGAAGATTTATGTTAAAAACATCGTAAAGATTGATTCTATATATCGTTTGACATGTTTCTATGAACTCTAATGGAATTTTTTGACTTTTCGTCTGGCCTGTGCGTCATGAATTTGGATTTTTGAACTAAACGCGCGAACAAAAATTTGGTATTTGGACATAAATGATGGACTTTATCAAACAAAACAAATCTTCTGATGAAGATCATCAAAGGTAAGTGAATATTTAGAATGCTATTTCTGACTTCTGTTGACTCCACAACATGGCGGGTACCTGTATGGCTTGTTTTTGTGTCTGAGCGCCATACTCAGATTATTGCATGGTGTGCTTTTTCCGGAAAGTTTTTTTGAAATCTGACACAGCGGTTGCATTAAGGAGAGGTTTATCTAAAGTTCCATGTATAATACTTGTATCTTTTATCAATGTTTATTGTGAGTATTTCTGTAAATTGATGTGGCTCTCTGCAAAATCACCGGATGTTTTGGAGGCAAAACATTACTGAACATAACGCGCCAATGTAAACTAAGGTTTTTGGATATAAATATGAACTTTATCGAACAAAACATACATGTATTGTGTAACATGAAGTCCTATGAGTGTCATCTGATGAAGATCATCAAAGGTTAGTGATCTCTTTGGCTGGAAAAATGGCTGTGTTTTTCTGTGACTAGGTACTGACCTAACATAATCAGATGGTGTGCTTTCGTCGTAAAGCATATTTTAAATCGGACACTGTGTATGGATTAACAGCAAGTTTATCTTTAAAATGGTGTAAAATACTTGTATGTTTGAGGAATTTTAATTATGAGATTTCTATTGTTTGAATTTGGTGCCCTGCACTTTCAATGGTTGTTGTCAAGTCGATCCCGTTAACGGGATCTCAGCCGATCTCAGCCGCAAGAAGTTAATACATTTTCATGACGTATGTAAGGGTGCGTGCTGGTGGCAGGGAAGTCAGGGGCAGGAGATCGAACTTGGTATAAAACGGAGCAGTTAAATAAGTGCTCAAAAACTCAGAAAACCAAAGTATACAAAAATAATACAAGTGGGTACAAATCCGTCGCACACCAGAACATATCTTGCACAATGCTTACAAACAAACAATCACCGACAAGGACAATGAGGGGGAACAGAGGGTTAAATACACAACATGTAAAGAACGGGATTGGAACCAGGTGTGATACAAGACAAGACAAAACCAAAGGAAAATGAAAAGAGGATCAGCGATGGCTAGAAGGTCGGCGACTTGGTGTACTGACATTTTGCCTGTTTGCCTTGCCTTACGAAGGGCATAACTGGACTGTTTGTAGTTGATCATATTCCCAGTCACCTTGCCGTGGTAAAATGCAGTGGTTCGCGCTTTCAATTTTGCGTGAATGCTGCCATCTTTCCGCAGTTTTTGGTTTGGATAGGTATTTAAACATCACAGTGGAATGACATCCCCTATTCACTTTCTGAGGAACTCGGTTACCATGTCAGGGTGTACATCACTGTTATTCTCAGGGGCAACCCGGAACATATCCCAGTCCGTTTGATCAAAACAATCTTGAAGCATGGATTCCGATTGGTCAGACCAGCGTTGACATGTCCTTACCATGGTACATCCTGTTTGAGTTTCTGCCTGTACGAAGAGAGGAGTACGATGAAGGCATGATCTGATTTGCCAAAAGGAAGGCCGGCGAGGGCCTTGTAGCCATCCGGGAAGGGAGAATAGCAATGGTCGAGAGTTTGAGGCAATGTGTTGATTTGATATGATTTAACCTCTCTTGGGCACGTGAGACGGTAGCGTCCCACCTCTTTAACAGCCAGTGAAACTGCTGGGCGACAAATTCAAATACAGAAATACTCATTATAAAAATTCAGAAAACAAAACATATTTTACATAGGTTTAAAGATTAACTTCTTGTGAATCCAACCATGTCAGATTTAAAAAATGCTTTATGGCGAAAGCATACATTACGATTATGAGAACATAGCCCACAAGACAAATCATTACAAACAGTAGCCAGCCAGATAGAACAGTTACACAATTTAGAAATAGAGATAAAATTAATCCCTTACCTTTGATGATATTCATATGGTTGCACTCAGCAGACATTCATTTACTCAATAAATGTTCCTCTTGTTCGATAAAGTCTCTTTATACCCAAAAACCTCCATTTTGTTCGCGCGTTTACTTCAGTAATCCACAGGCTCAAACGCGGTCAAAACAGGAAGACAAAAAAATCCCAATTGTATCCGTAAAGTTCATAGAAACATGTCAAACGGTGTTTATATTCAAACCTCAGGTTGTTTTTAGCCTAAATAATCGAAACTATTTCAACCGGACAATAACGTTGTCAATATAAAATGTAAACAAGAAAAGCACTCTCTCGGTTGTGCGCAAGAAAAAGCTCCGTGAAACTTTAGGGTCCACTCATTCAGACTTCTCTTACTTCCTAATTTTTCAGAATACAAGACTGAAACACTTTCTAAAGACTGTTGACATCTAGTGGAAGGCATAGAAACTGCAAGTTGAGTCCTAAGTCAAGGGATACTGTAATGGCATTGAATAGAAAACTACAAACCAAAAAAAAACTACTTCCTGAATGGATTTTTCTCAGGTTTTCACCTGCCAAATCAGTTCTGTTAAACTCACAGACACTATTATAACAGTTTTGGAAACTGTAGAGTGTTTTCTATTCAAATCTACCAGTTATATGCATATCATATCTTCTGGGCCCGAGAAACAGGCCGTTTAATTTGGGCATGCATTTCATCCAAAATTCCGAATGCTGCCCCCTACCCTAGAGAAGTTAAGTCTCCAGCTACTGTAGTAGTAACATAAGGCAACTGGATGCTAATGGTAGAGGAGACATATAGTCTGACAATTCCAATAAGACACATACCAGAGAAATATGCCTAGGACAATTAGACACATGGTCTGCTGACCTGACACTAATGATAAAGAGATTCATAGTCAGCTGCTTCTAAACAGAGGTTTATAAGACAGAATCTGCTGATTCCAATAAAGGCAAACAAAACAAAGAGTACATTGACACATTATGCTGACACACTAAAGATAGAGGGATCCATAGTCAGCTGCTTCTAAAAAGAAGGCCTATAGGGCTGAATCTGCTGATTCCAATAAAGGCAAACAAAACAAAGAGTACATTGACACATTATGCTGACACACTAGGATGGAGGGTCCGGCCACCATTGTAGTCTAGCTGAGAGCAGATGTGGGCGTTATTGGGCGTGAACAAGCGGGAAGCTTGAACTAGAGGATAGTGGTGGCGAATGACTTGAGAAGGGAGACTTCATTTGCATAAGGGATGGACATAGTGCTATGTGTGTATAAATATAGGAGCTAAGGATCTGGGAAAGGGGGGGTTCCGCGGGGGGTGTTCCGCGGTGTGTGTGCCGCGGGGTGTGTTCCGCGGACATTCCAGATTGTGATACAATTTGTATTAAAAATCTTATTTGAGTTCACAAAGTTCTTGTAAGAGTTATATTTGAAGTGATTTTCTACGACATAATTGGCGAGCTGGTCCAGGAGTGACAGGGACGGAGACGTTCTTGGCTGACGGGTTCTTTGGACAATCTAAACAAACAGAGGTGGCCACCCAACTATATACGGTAAGCAAGTTCTTACAATAGTTGAAATGTTTGTGTAGATTGCTTCAGAGTCCTGTCTCAGCGGGAGGAATGTCATGTAGGTCTCTCTCTCAAATTTCCTAAAAACGATAAAAACGAAAGAACTTTTGAATTCAAATAAATGTGCATGCATGTGTGAGTTTGGGTTTTGTATGAATGCGCATGTCTGGAGATTGAGTGAACTGGAACTGTGAACTTTGATTGTGTCGGGTGTTTGGCTGGGGGGAGCGGGCATTTGTTTTGGTTGGACTGCTCGAGACAGGTTCATGTGTCTGGTTTGATTGGGGGAGTTGTTCCGTCTGATTCTGCTTGGCCGGGTTCGACCGTATCAGGATCTGTTTTGGGATGTGCGTAAACACACCTCAGTCAACCTGAGCGGGCGACTCGTGTTGGGTGTGTGTGATTCGGACTGCCCCTCTCGTCGGACCATTCATTTTGAGCAGCCTTGTGTGGGCTGATCGGCGCAACTGTTTGTACTCTCTAGTTGAGCGGCGCAGGGCTACAACAAGTAGCTTATACAGTCAAAGCATAAAACAGTAGGTTGTAGGTAAACGTTAGCCCGATTGTGCGGCGTTCAACTGCAAAAGTAGCTTATACAGTCAAAGCATAAAACAGTAGGTTGTAGGAAAACGTTAGCCCGATTGTGCGGCGTTCAACTGCAAAAGTAGCTTATACAGTCAAAGCATAAAACAGTAGGTTGTAGGAAAACGTTAGCCCGATTGTGCGGCGTTCAACTGCAAAAGTAGCTTATACAGTCAAAGCATAAAACAGTAGGTTGTAGGTAAACGTTAGCCCGATTGTGCGGCGTTCAACTGCAAAAGTAGCTTATACAGTCAAAGCATAAAACAGTAGGTTGTAGGAAAACGTTAGCCCGATTGTGCGGCGTTCAACTGCAAAAGTAGCTTATACAGTCAAAGCATAAAACAGTAGGTTGTAGGAAAACGTTAGCCCGATTGTGCGGCGTTCAACTGCAAAAGTAGCTTATACAGTCAAAGCATAAAACAGTAGGTTGTAGGAAAACGTTAGCCCGATTGTGCGGCGTTCAACTGCAAAAGTAGCTTATACAGTCAAAGCATAAAACAGTAGGTTGTAGGAAAACGTTAGCCTGATTGTGCGGCGTTCAACTGCAAAAGTAGCTTATACAGTCAAAGCATAAAACAGTAGGTTGTAGGAAAACGTTAGCCCGATTGTGCGGCGTTCAACTGCAAAAGTAGCTTATACAGTCAAAGCATAAAACAGTAGGTTGTAGGAAAACGTTAGCCCGATTGTGCGGCGTTCAACTGCAAAAGTAGCTTATACAGTCAAAGCATAAAACAGTAGGTTGTAGGAAAACGTTAGCCCGATTGTGCGGCGTTCAACTGCAAAAGTAACTTATACGGTCAAAGCATAAATCGGTAGGTTGTAGGAAAACGTTGGCCCGATTGTGCGGCGTTCAACTGCAAAAGTAACTTATACGGTCAAAACATAAATCAGTAGTTAAATAAATATTCATAGTTTCCGCTCTGAAAGGAGGACTGTATGAGTGAAGTAGTAGGTGCAGGAAAAACGTTGGCCCGATTGTGCGGCGTTCAAATGCAAAAGAAATCCTGCGAATAAAAAACCGCTCTGTCTAGCTACCAGGGTTTGGTAATTCAGTAGGTCATGCCACAATGCTACTCTAATAATAGAAGAAAAGATAAGTATTGGGGGTTGAATAGGATATGAGGACAAGCTGATCCGATTAGACAGTAGTCTCGTCATATTGTAGAAGTCTAGGCTTATGTAGGAGGAAGTGAATTAAGTCAATGAAGAAAGACTGAGTTGTTTTGAGGTAAAAACAAAGGGATTGAATGAACGGATGAAACATAAAAGGATGAATGAAAATGTTGTAAGAAATGAGTGGATCTGTGTAAAGATAGAACAGTAGGAAGAAAGATAGGACAGGTTGTGTGCGTGTAGGCAGAGCGTCCTGAAGAGGGTGCGCGCAGCCTTCCTGTGACAGAGTAGAACGTAAAGAAAGGGTGCCTCTAAATACTAAGATAGAGGGAACGAAATTAAGAAACATCGAAGTAAAATAAGTTGTAATCAAGGATAAAAACACTGATGTGATAAAGTAATAAGCGACCATAGTAGAATTACTAAAAACGGTGTCAAAACAAATAATAAATAAAAATACTTAAAAAGGCGTTAACCGAATAGTATAAATACGGATAGAAAAGTGTGTAACAAAACAGAAAGTAGAATCGTTGATAAAATGAAATTGTACTATAAAGTTAAAAACGAATCTAGGTTAGTTAAGATAAATAGTGATAAATGAATTATTAATTGGAAAGGAGATTAGCTCTACCTCGGAAAAATAATAAATAAAAGGTGTATGGGAGTATTTAGGAAAAATAAATAAATAAATAGTGGCATGAAAACAAAAGGATTGTTTCACCATAGCATTGAGGGATTTTTTAAAAGAAAGCCATGGATTCACTAAAAGACGCGCACATTAGTTCTACCGACTTCGGATTGAATATGAAAAAACTGGATAAATGGGGGACGCCATTACCTGGTAACATTCTATCATCAGCAAATACATTACTATAAAAGACAAATGTGGTTCCACTCGTCCTCGCAGACGTGCGGGTGATTAGTGGAACTATTGACAATATCTAAAAACAAATAAGAAAATAGCTCCCTGTTTTGAATATGGATATAGCGGGTTATGGGGAAAATTAGTGTAAGGTGACACTAGAACTTAGTGTGGTAGCAGGAAATGCCGATATACGAGAGTTTATTTCCTTGTCAAATTAACAAACAACTAATCGGTTTGAAGTTAGTGTGAATGGAATTTTTACTTGGCGGTGTATTGTCTCTGAGCGAACAATGAGTGGTTCATGGAGATTACAGTTTATATGTGGTCAAGAAGAAGTATTTGATCACGTTTGACTCGACATATAGTAGAGTACAGATGGAATTTTAATTGTTAGACATTCTATACTGTCATTCTCTGAAAACTGTTAAGACGTTTATGGAATAAAAACTATTTGCTGATTCAAAGGTAACATTGTGAATATTAATGATATGTATACTTTCTTTTCCAGGAACAAAAAAGGGTTTAGTCTTCTCTGGTCAAAATAGCATTGGAGACTGCATTACTGTGGAAAGCAGTTAGTTAAAGTCAGCCGCTTTAAAAATAAAAATATCTGGATAAGGCTAAAAAATGGAGTTCTGGATAAGTGAGTCCAGTTCCTTTGTGTTATTGGCTTATGGTTTACTACTAAGTGCACCATGTACTGGGAATGAATATACATTAGTAGGTTTATTGGAAGGGTTTTTTCCAATTCAGTTTCAAATTGGGTATGCAAAAGGTAGGGAAATGTTTTCTGAAAAATGTATTTGAATTGTTTCTAAAGAAAGGGGATTGGAAACATTTTAATGGTGTCAAAATGCCCTGATTCCTAAGAATTTCCTGTGAAAGACTGATCACCTTTTACTAGAAATTGTTGAAACAGGTGGGATTTACTTATAAAATGTTTAAAAGACACCAGGCTCTATTCAAACTGTATAATTACTTTGAAAATCTATTATGTCCCTGGGAAAATTATGAAGAGTTGTACCCTTAAATTGAATAAGTTATTCGAATAGGTTTATTTTTATTTTTATTTTGATATAACATGGGTTCATGGGTAAAACTATCAGTTCCTTGGGGTTATGGTCTTTGGATAAATACACAAATGTGTTTTGTTCATTCTGCATATAGAAAGTGATGAAAGTTACTCCAAAGGGTTTTGTTGATAAATACCTCATCTGTAATTCGTCTGAGAAATCACCGGTAGAATAAGGGAGTTATCATAGAAGGTGACGTCAGAATGCTTTAAGGCATGGGAGAGAATATCACTACAAGTGGGTGTGGAGCTCAAACCCACCCTAACCGGCTGAATAGTGAGGGACAACTGTGTCTGATGACCTGTGAACTGTATCTAAAAAAGACATGCTGAAATGACATTATATTTGTTGGGAGAATAATGACTTAAAGGAATTGGGGTACTGACCTTTTTATTATCAGGCCACTCATGAGAGAAACTGAGACAAAAGGGCTATTGGGAAAATAGATAGTACTGGTATTTAAAGTGTTTAGTATAAATGTTAATTATTAAAGGGATGATGTGTATTGAATAGATGAGGTCATATTTGAGTTAAAGGTAACACTAAGGACTGTTATCCTGAATATTGGATTGGGAAAAGTATTTCAAAAAGAACTGTTTAGTTATTTGGATATAGAACTGTTTAACGTTAATAGGCCTAGGGAAGCTCTGGAAACTAATCCTGAGACAAGGTGGTTGACAAAACTTACAGAATTTTAGATTAAAGGTTTTTTGTTTCTTTCATTTTATAATGTCATTGGAATTGTAATGATAAAACTTTTATAAAATAATGGAATAAAAAGGTATTCTGTTGTGCAATGTTACCCAAGGATGAAGAAGACAGAGACCAACAATAACATTGGCATAGAATGAAACGGATGGACGTTTTCCATTACATTAAAAATAGTGGTAATATTGCAAATGTGCAATTATTATAATTTATTTTTTCTCTTTTTCTCGTTTGGTCAATTTATTTGTTTTGAGGAACATAAGGTTGTGAATATGTTCCTCAGGAGGGAATGATATCTATTTTAAATTGACTTAAGGATGTTTTAAGTATGTATCAAACAATGGCAGTTATGGGTTAGGGGACTTATAAATGAAGGTAATGGTAGTAAAGGGGTGTTATTTCTAGAAATATGTATAAAAATAGAGATAATTCACAGAAAAAGGAAAGACAGCTGGCTGTGTAAAATATAGGGACAATTCTAAAAGTAAATAGAACAATTCACATATCTAAAGATATGGTAAAAAGAATAAGTGGTGGCATTTTGAACATTAGAGCAAAAGTTTAAGAAACTTATGACATAGTTTTGTTAGGATTGGATATTCTTCCAACTGGAAGACGCTTGACTGATTACATGTTATTTTACAGCAGTTGATGTAGGGAACATCATTTGATTATCATTGAATATTTCTGTGGCAGGAGGCCAGGTATTGAGGCAGAATGTTTACATAGGGCTGTTATTAAAAATTAAGATTTAGTGATCTTGCTATAAGAAGAAAGTCTGTTGTCAGGAAATAACCCATGTATTAGTGTGTATGTCCTCAGGAAAAAACAGCCAGAAATGGAAGGGTTTGGGCTGCATTCTGGAGACTGAGTGTACATCAAGATACACCAGGCTGGTGGTATACTTCTTACAACACTGCAGTGGTAAAGATCTTCATGTCTCTCTTTGGTGGGTGCATAAGTCTCACGAGAAGTAAGGTCCAGTTGAATAATGGATGAGCTTGAAAACACCATGACAGAGGATGTGGAATCAGAGAGAGAGAGAGAGAGAGATTAGATTCCACTATAGACATACTGGGTTGAGTTTGGGGGCTACTTTAGACATACTGGGTTGAGTTTGGAGGTTACTTGTTTCATTTTTTAATACATCATGTGAAAAAGAATAGATTATAGGATATTATACTCTAAACAAACATGTTAAAGGAACCATATGAAAGCATAAACAGTGTTGAATTAATTCAAGAAGAGATAATGTTAATTGTAGGTTATGCACATGATTATCAGTTAAAATGGAGCAGATGGGAAACTAAGTAAAAATTGACATGATTTGGGAACACCTCTCAGAACCTGGGGCCGAAAGGGGAAGACTGGGTGGAAGCATGAGGAAGCTTTTTAGGGCTTTTATTTTTGTGGAGTCCAGCAGAAAAGTATCCTGGAGGCATAGAGACAGGTAAAGAGAGAGTGGGAATTGTCATGGTCTCAGATTTCAGTTTGCATGAATATATTGCATGAATATATTTATGCATAACACATAACATTGTCAATGCTGTTATGTTTTGTCTGTTGTTTTCCAAGTCTTATGTTTAGGAAACCAGAAGGAGAGGGGTTCGCCAGCTTCAGCTGGAATGTCTGTTTGTTGTGTGATGAGTGATGGAAGTAAGAGGATGTATGGTGCAATCTTAGAACAGAGGCCATAAGTCTCTAAGTATGAATGCTTCACAGAAAGTAGGCAGAAACCTGAACCAGGATGAGAGGTTCTGCGTCTGATGATCCAAAGGGGACCAGAAGGACCTCTCTCAGTGGTACCAGGAGATCTAGTCCACGTTGGAGGGATCCGGAGGAAGTGGGATCAACCGAGGAGAGATGGACCCTATGAGGTGGCCAAAGCAACAAGAACGGCCGTCCAAGTGAAAAGAAGCCAGACGTGGTACCATCTGAACCACTGCAGCTGAGTCCCAACAGAGAGAAGGATACAACCACATAGAGATGAGGACACTGAGGATGCTGATTCACCAGGAGGGAGCCTGGAGGGAGCAGGAGCAGCGGAAACGATTGAGATGCCAGGGAGGAGCCAAGAAAACAGTAAATCAAGTGAAAGCCAAAATATGACACGTGCACCGACTAATGCACCCAGAAGAGGAGGAGAGGCCTCACAAGGAACAGAATAAGAACGTTTCTTTCCTAAAATTGAAACCCTTCCAGATGGAAGTTAAGTCCGGCCTGAGGAGGGAGCCTCAGGTGAAGAAAGAGGAGGAAAAGTCCTGCAAGCTGAAGAAAATGGGGATTTCCCCACAATTGACTTTTAAACTTTTGAATGGTCTCCTTTACAGACAATTGATGTTAGAACAACAAAAGAATAATGACATTGACATAACAGAAGCAACAGTGAATGCTAGTATAGAAACAACAGACTAATGCACAATCAAGATGTATGGTGGGAGCAGGAAGAGAAGAATGGAATCAGCCGAACAATCCAAAAAGACTGACAAGGTTAGAATCTATGTTCCACCTCAATGTATAACAGAAGCAGGAGAACTGAAGTCTATCTCAATCATAAGGATCAAACCCTTATCGGAGATTGCACTCAGTGGATGGACACATCACCAAACAAAGGGAGAAGTCGTTTGGGACCCGAAAGGATGTGACCTGACATGAATCAAAGACAAAGACGAGTAGGTGCTCATCATGAACAAGATTGAACCAGTGGAAGGTGAAGACCTACCCCTGCACCTGAACAGGAAGAACCTGTGACAACAACAAGGGTGGCGGCTGCTGTGACGACCACAGTAGCTACCACTAGATGACATCGACTGCCCTTACCAAGCAGACCACCGTGCCAACAAAGCAACCTGAGACATCAGTCAGGAGAGTTTTTTACTGACATTTGGAACTTTCTGATAAACTCTAATGATCTACCTCAAGATAAGAACATTGAAAAAGCAACAGAATTAGATATATCTCATGCTTCATCAAATATGTAATATTTTATCCTTATATTTTTTATACCAAATTTGATCTATTACTCTTATGACAATTGGAGATGTTTGGTCTAGTTAGTTTTTGTTTTTTTATGTTTCTGATTAGATCTTTTACTCCTATTTCACATTGGAGATGTTTGGTCTAGTTGGTTTATATGCTTCACTTTGTTTTTATTTTTTGTATTTTCTTGTTTATCATAGGTATTTTCTTTTACTATCCCAAAGTCTTATTTGTATCATTTATGTGGCTAAATAGCCCCAGAGGGGGGATTGTAGTAGTAACATAAGGCAACTGGATGCTAATGGTAGAGGAGACATATAGTCTGACAATTCCAATAAGACACATACCAGAGAAATATGCCTAGGACAATTAGACACATGGTCTGCTGACCTGACACTAATGATAAAGAGATTCATAGTCAGCTGCTTCTAAACAGAGGTTTATAAGACAGAATCTGCTGATTCCAATAAAGGCAAACAAAACAAAGAGTACATTGACACATTATGCTGACACACTAAAGATAGAGGGATCCATAGTCAGCTGCTTCTAAAAAGAAGGCCTATAGGGCTGAATCTGCTGATTCCAATAAAGGCAAACAAAACAAAGAGTACATTGACACATTATGCTGACACACTAGGATGGAGGGTCCGGCCACCATTGTAGTCTAGCTGAGAGCAGATGTGGGCGTTATTGGGCGTGAACAAGCGGGAAGCTTGAACTAGAGGATAGTGGTGGCGAATGACTTGAGAAGGGAGACTTCATTTGCATAAGGGATGGACATAGTGCTATGTGTGTATAAATATAGGAGCTAAGGATCTGGGAAAGGGGGGGTTCCGCGGGGGGTGTTCCGCGGTGTGTGTGCCGCGGGGTGTGTTCCGCGGACATTCCAGATTGTGATACAATTTGTATTAAAAATCTTATTTGAGTTCACAAAGTTCTTGTAAGAGTTATATTTGAAGTGATTTTCTACGACACTACAATAAATGCGGCCTCAGGATATGCGGTTTCCAGTTTCCACAAAGTCCAGTGTAGTTGCTTGAGAGCCGTCGTGGTTTCGGGAAATATACACGGCTGTGATGATGATCGAAGAGATTATGCGGTCAGCATTTGATTGTGAGGTATTTTAATCAGGTAAACAGAAGGACTTGAGTTCCTGTATGTTACCATAATCACACCATGAGTAGTTAATCATGAAACATACACCTCTGACTTTCTTTTTCCTGGAGAGTTCTTTATTCCTGTCTGCGCATTGTACTGAGAACTTAGCTGGCTCTATGGACGTGGATATGTCTCCTTGCCTATGTAACAGAAATATTTGGGAAGCTGAACGAACTGAACGCAAGCATGCAGGGGAAATACAAAAACATTCTACAGATGAGTGGTAGAATCAGTGGATTCAGAGGAAAGAAGTCTTATTCTCATCGACGGGGCTGCAGTGGAGCAGGTTGAGAGCTTCAAGTTCCTTGGTGTCCACATCACCAACAAACTAACATGGTCCAAACACACCAAGACAATCGTGAAGAGGGCACGACAAAACCTATTCCCCCTCAGGAGACTGAAAAGATTTGGCATGTGTCCTCAGATCCTCAAAAGGTTCTACAGCTGCACCATCAAGAGCATCCTGACTGGTTGCATCACTGCCTGGTATGGCAGCTGCTCGGCCTCCGACCGCAAGGGCACTACAGAGGGTGGTGCGAATGGCCCAGTACATCACTGGGGCCAAGCTTCCTGCCATCCAGGACCTCTATACCAGGCGGTGTCAGAGGAAGGCCCTAAAAATGGTAAAAGATTCCAGCCACCCTAGTCATAGACTGTTCTCTCTGCTACCGCACGGCAAGTGGTACCGGAGCGCCAAGTCTAGGTCCAAGAGGCTTCTAAACAGCTTCTACCCCCAAGTCATACGATTCCTGAAAATCTAATCAAATGGCTACCCAGACTATTTGCATCACCCCCCCCCCCGCCCTCTTTTACACCGCTGCTACTCTCTGTTGTTATCATCTGTTATTGCTTTAATAACTCTACCTACATGTACATATTACCTCAACTAACCGGTGCCCCCGCACATTGAGTCTGTACCGGTACTCCCCTGTATATAGTCTCGTTATTGTTATTTTACTGCTGCTCTTTAATTACTTGTTACTTTTATTTCTTATCCTTCTCCGTATTTTTTTAAACTGCATTGTTGGTTAGGGGCTCGTAAGTAAGCATTTCACTGAGTCACAAACAGGCTCGAAGTCCGTAACAAAAAGGGAAACAACGTGGAGATTAGGAATAACAAAAATTGATTTATTAACTGAAGTAATGTAAATATAATTAACAACGGTGCGTGTAGTCAGTAGACAGTAGTGTAAGGGAGTGGTTGCGTGCAATAATGTGATAATGAGGGGTGTTGAAAGGTGCCAAAGCAAACAAACAAAACAGGCACAAAAATGCCACAACCAAAATCAAACAGTGTGTCTACATGGAGAGAGTCTCCTCAATGAATGGGGAAGAGGTGTATTTATCCCGGGACACACCCGAGCCCAGGTGTGTCCCATTTCGCTGACGACCCTCCCGGCTCCGCCCACCGACATCCTATTAAGGAAAACAAGAGCAAAGAAAAAGAATTCCGCAGACAGAGTGGGAGGGTGACTAATCATTTTATTTCACCTTTATTTATCCAGGTAGGCCAGTTGAGAACAAGTTCTCATTTACAACTGCGACCTGGCCAAGATAAAGCAAAGCAGTGCGACAAAAAACAACAACACAGAGATGGGATAAACAAACGTACAGTCAATAACACAATAGAAAAATCTGTATACAGTGTGTGCAAATGAAGTAAGGAGGTAAGGCAATAAATAGGCCAATAGTGGCAGAGTAATTACAATTTAGCAATTTATACTGGAGTGATATATTTTGATTTGATTTGATTTAAGTTAACTTAATTTGAGATTTGTGTCCACATAACCCATTAAAGAGTTTGTTAACAGTACATTTCAGGCACTCTGAGGTGTGTGTGTGGGTTTGCACCTCACTGTGAGGCTCATTAATTCAACAACTAACTGGCCTGTTAAATCACCCAACCATCACGGATCAAGTCAAACCAAAAATAACTGCTATGATTTTATGACCTATGCTTTTATGATCTGCTTAATTATAATATAATCTCCAACTGTGAGTGTGTGTGTGTGTGTGTGTGTGTGTGTGTGTGTGTCAGAGCATGGCAGAGTAGATCATCCAAATCAGGCATCTTGCTAAGTGCAGTGTCTACATTCAACTAACATAGTGTACACTAACGGAAGTGTGGAGAGACACTTTCTCTCATTTGACAAACAAGAGAAAGAAAGAGTGACCAGAAAGACTTGGAGAGAAGGTGTAGGTGACGGAGATGAGAGATGTGTGTGTGTGTGTGTGTGTGTCTGGGTGTGTGTGTGTGTGTCTGGGTGTCTGGGTGTGTGTGTGTGTGTCTGGGTGTGTGGGTGTGTGGGTGGGTGAGGGGGGGGGGGGGGGGTCAGTGAGAGGACAGGGGACAGGGTCAGTGAGGGTAGAATGTGTGTGTGTCTGGGTGTGTGGGTGGGTGGGTGGGTGAGGGAGGGAGGGGGTCAGTGAGGGTAGAATGTGTGTGTGTCTGGGTGTGTGGGTGGGTGGGTGAGGGAGGGAGGGGGTCAGTGAGGGTAGAATGTGTGTTGTGTTGCTTTCAGAGTTGCTGTGGTGCATGCATTTAAAGCATATTTATTCCTCTAATTGATTTAGACCAGCATTTTACCCACCAACACACACAAACACACACACATACATACACATGCCACACGCACACACAGACACACACAGTCCCCACCCCTCTAGGCTACTGTTGGCACCTGCTGCCTCCTTGACCTTCACAAAGCATCCCTGTTATCTCACACATATTCTCTCTCTCTCTCTCTCTCTCTCTCTCTCTCTCTCTCTCTCTCTCTCTCTCTCTCTCTCTCTCTCTCTCTCTCTCTCTCTCTCTCTCTCTCTCTCTCTCTCTCTCTCTCTCTCTCTTTCTCTTTTTCTCTCTCTCTCTCTTTCTCTCTGTCTTTCTTTCTCTCTCAGATAAACACACACACACCCTTTTATCTTCTGACCTGTGGCTGTGGGAGCAGTCTACTAATAGAAAGTCTATTGACAGGCGGTGTCTGCTATGAAAGCAGTTATTCCTTCAGTACTCCAGTGGATAACGCTGGATTGTTCAGTCATTGTCAGCACTGAGAATGTCTGATCGAACAGGTTAAAGTTTACCCGGTCGATATGACCTAGACCCACAGGGACTCTTTGTCCCAGAACTCAGCGGTGTCCCTCATTACAATGGTTTCCTAGGTAACCCCAACCACAGCCAAGGACACTGTTTGATTGACAGCTGTGACATGCAGAGCGGGGAGGTGTTGACAGCTCAGACAACCTAGGGAGATCACAGTCAGGGGTGTATGTGTCGGACAGAGATAAATATGGATATAACACCACTTAAAAAATATGCTATGTTTGGCTGGCTACCTCTACCACCTCACAGGGCATAAGAGACAGAGACAGACACAATCAGGCTGAGGCTAGACCAGAGTGTACTTATTGCAGAAGAAAACAGGGTGTAAAAATTGTATGCATTATGCAGTGTGGATTTAGCATTACTCCATGACACATAGCTAGATACCTCATAGGCCTAAAATAGGTGTGTGTGTGTGTGTGTGTCTGTGTGTCTGTGTGTCTGTGTGTGTGTGTGTGTGTCTGTGTGTCTGTGTGTCTGTGTGTGTGTGTGTGTGTGTGTGTGTGTGTGTGTGTGTGTGTGTGTGTGTGTGTGTGTGTGTGTGTGTGTGTGCGTGTGTGTGTGTGCATTTGCCAGTGTGTGTAGTTAAGGACTAGCATTAGTGTAACTAATACCACTGTCTCGCCACTCAGTTTAACACTTTGTTTAGGGATTACACAGACAGCAGGCTACAGACAAGTTGTTAAGGAATTACACAGACAGCAGGCTACTGACAAGTTGTTTAGGATTTACATAGACAGCAGGCTACTGACAAGTTGTTTAGGAATTACATAGACAACAGGCTACTGACAGGTTGTTTAGGATTTACATAGACAGCAGGCTACAGACAAGTTGTTTAGGATTTACATAGACAGCAGGCTACTGACAGGTTGTTTAGGATTTACATAGACAGCAGGCTACTGACAAGTTGTTTAGGATTTACATAGACAGCAGGCTACTGACAGGTTGTTTAGGATTTACATAGACAGCAGGCTACAGACAAGTTGTTTAGGATTTACATAGACAGCAGGCTACTGACAGGTTGTTTAGGATTTACATAGACAGCAGGCTACTGACAAGTTGTTTAGGATTTACATAGACAGCAGGCTACTGACAAGTTGTTTAGGATTTACATAGACAGCAGGCTACTGACAAGTTGTTTAGGATTTACATAGACAACAGGCTACTGACAGGTTGTTTAGGATTTACATAGACAGCAGGCTACAGACAAGTTGTTTAGGATTTACATAGACAGCAGGCTACAGACAAGTTGTTTAGGAATTACATAGACAGCAGGCTACTGACAGGTTGTTTAGGATTTACATAGACAGCAGGCTACAGACAAGTTGTTTAGGATTTACATAGACAGCAGGCTACTGACAGGTTGTTTAGGATTTACATAGACAGCAGGCTACTGACAAGTTGTTTAGGATTTACATAGACAGCAGGCTACTGACAGGTTGTTTAGGATTTACATAGACAGCAGGCTACTGACAAGTTGTTTAGGATTTACATAGACAGCAGGCTACTGACAAGTTGTTTAGGATTTACATAGACAGCAGGCTACTGACAAGTTGTTTAGGATTTACATAGACAGCAGGCTACAGACAAGTTGTTTAGGATTTACATAGACAGCAGGCTACAGACAAGTTGTTTAGGAATTACACAGACAGCAGGCTACTGACAGGTTGTTTAGGAATTACATAGACAGCAGGCTACAGACAAGTTGTTTAGGATTTACATAGACAGCAGGCTACAGACAAGTTGTTTAGGATTTACATAGACAGCAGGCTACTGACAGGTTGTTTAGGAATTACATAGACAGCAGGCTACAGACAGGTTGTTTAGGAATTACATAGACAGCAGGCTACAGACAAGTTGTTTAGGATTTACATAGACAGCAGGCTACTGACAGGTTGTTTAGGAATTACATAGACAGCAGGCTACAGACAAGTTGTTTAGGATTTACATAGACAGCAGGCTACTGACAAGTTGTTTAGGAATTACACAGACAGCAGGCTACTGACAGGTTGTTTAGGAATTACATAGACAGCAGGCTACAGACAGGTTGTTTAGGAATTACATAGACAGCAGGCTACAGACAGGTTGTTTAGGAATTACATAGACAACATATGGAACTGTTTAAAATGGTCATACCAAGGATTATTTTACTATTTCATTTTGAATGTTGAGACCGCTTAAGTTATAAAATATATACAGTACCAGTCAACAGTTTGGACTCACATCAAAACTATGAAATAACACATATGGAATCGTGTAGTAACCAAAAAAACATTAATTAAACAAATAAAAATATATTTTAAATTTGAGATTCTTCAAAGTAGCCACCCTTTGCCTTGACGACAGCTTTGCACAATCTTGGCATTCTCTCAACCAGCTTCATGAGGTAGTCACCTGGAAAGCATTTCAATTAACAGGTGTGCGTTGTTCAAATTTAATTTGGGAAATTTCCATAATTCTCAATGCCTTTGAGACAATCAGTTGTGTTGTGACAAGGTAGGGGTGGTATACAGAAGATAACCCTATTCGGTAAATTACCAAATCCATATTAGGGCAGATTACAGCTCAAATAAGCAAAGAAAAATGACAGTACAGTTGAAGTCGGAAGTTTACATACACTTACTGTAGGTTGGAGTCATTAAAACTCATTTTTCAACCACTCCACAAATTTCTTGTTAACCTCTCTTGGGTAGGGGGCAGTATTTTCAAAGCGTGCCCAAAGTAAACTGCTGTTACTCAGGCCCAAAAGCTAGGATATACATATAGAAAACACTCTGAAATTTCTAAAACTGTTAGAATAATGTCTGTGAATATAACAGAACTGATTTGGCAGGCGAAACCCAGAGCACAACACCATCCAGGGAAATTGGTCCAGGGAATTCTTTTGGGGTGGTCATTGTGTTTTCCATTTTTTCTATGGGAATCCTGATTTATTAGAGCCCAGATTGCAGTTCCTATGGCTTCAACTAGATGTCAACAGTCTTTAGAAATTGGGCGATGTTTTTCTTTTGAGAAATTAAGAAGTAGTGCTGTTCTTTGTACGTGTCACTCTTGAAGGTCCCTTGGTGCGCGTGAACAGGAGCACGCACCGTGTTATTTTTCTTCGGTATTAGAACCAGATGATCTTTTCTTAAATTTTATCATTTATTTACATTTTAGGATACCTGAGGTTGGATTAGAAACGTTGTTTGAAATGTTTGGACCAAGTTTACAGGTAACTTATTAGATACTTTGTAGTCATGTTGGGCGAGTTGGAACCGGTGTATTTCAAACGCGCCAAATAAATTGACATTTTGGGGATATAACGAAGGAATACTGGAGGAAACGGGTACAAATGTATCTATATCCACAGTAAAACTAGTCCTATATGGACATAACTTGAAAGGCCACTCAGCAAGGAAGAAGCCACTGCTCCAAAACCGCTATAAAAAAAGCCAGACTATGGTTTGCAACTGCACATGGGGACAAAGATCGTACTTTTTGGAGAAATGTCCTCTGGTCTGATGAAACAAAAATTGGACTGTTTGGCCATAATGACCATCGTTAGGTTTGGAGGAAAAAGGGGGAGGTTTGCAAGCCGAAGAACACCATCCCAAACGTGAAGCACAGGGGTGGCAGCATCATGTTGTGGGGATGCTTTGCTGCAGGAGGGACTGGTGCACTTCACAAAATAGGTGACATCAGGAGGTAAGAAAATGATGTGTATATATTGAAGCAACATCTCAGGACATCAGTCAGGAAGTTAAAGCTTGGTCGCAAATGTGTCTTCCAAATGGATAATGACCCCAAGCATACTTCCAAAGTTGTGGCAAAATGGCGTAAGGACAACAAAGTCAAGGTATTGGAGTGGCCATCACAAAGCCCTGACCTTAATCCTATAGAAAATTTGTGGGCAGAACTGAAAAAGTGTGTGCGAGCAAGGAGGCCTACAAACCTGATTCAGTTACACCAGCTCTGTCAGGAGGAATGGGCCAAAATTCACCCAACTTATTGTGGGAAGCTTGTGGAAGGCTACCCGAAACGTTTGACCCAAGTTAAACTATTTAAAGGCAATGCTACCAAATACTAATTGAGTGTATGTAAACTTCTGACCCACTGTGAATGTGATGAAAGAAATAAAAGCTTAAATAAATCATTCTCTACTATTATTCTGGCATTTCATATTCTTAAAATAAAGTGGTGATCCTAACTGACCTAAAACAGGGAATTTTTACTAGGATTAAATGTCAGGAATTGTGAAAACTGAGATTAAATGTATTTGGCTACGGTGTATGTAAACTTCCGACTTCAACTGTACATCATTACTTGAAGATATGAAGGTCAGTCAATGTTGAACATTTCAATAACTTTGAAAGTTTCTTCAAGTGCAGTCGCAAAAACCATCAAGCCCGATGATGAAACTGGCTCTCATGAGGACCGCCACAGGAAAGGAAGACGCAGAGTTACCTTTTCTGCAGAGGATAAATTCATTAGAATTAACTGCACCTCAGATTGCAGCCCAAATAAATGCTTCACAGAGTTCAAGTAACAGACATGTCTCAACATCAACTGTTCAGATGAGACTGTGTGAATCAGGCCTTTGTGGTCGAATTACTGCAAAGAAACCACTTCTAAAGGACACCAATAAGAAGAAGAGACTTGCTTTGGTCAAGAAAATCAAGAAATGGACATTTGACTGGTGGAAATCTGTCCTTGGGTCTGATGAGTCCAACCGTTGTGTCTTTGTGAGACGCTGAGTAGGTGAACAGATGATCTCCGCATATGTGTTTTCCACCGTGAAGCATGGAGGAGGAGGTGTGATGTTGTGGGGGTGCTTTGCTGTTGACACTGTCTGTGATTTATTTAGAATTGAAGGCACACTTAACCAGCATGGCTACCACAGCATTCTGCAGCGATATGCCATCCCATCTGGTTTGCACTTAGTGGGATGGCATTTATTTTTCATAGGACAATAACCCTAAACACACCTCCAGGCTATGTAAGGGCTATTTGACCAAGAAGGAGAGTGATGGAGTGCTGCATCAGATGACCTGACATCAGATGACCTGACCTGACCTCTACAATCACCCAATCTCAACCCAATTGAGATGGTTTGGGATGAGTTGGACCCCAGAGTGAAGGAAAAGCAGCCAACAAGTGCTCAGCATATGTGGGAACTCCTTCAAGACTGTTGGAAAAGCATTCGTCATGAAGCTGGTTGAGAGAATGCCAAAAGTGCGCAAAGCTGCCATCAAGGCAAAGGGTGGCAAATTTGAAGAATCTAAAATATACAATGTAGAAAATGTTGAAAAACCCTTGAATGAGTAGGTGTGTCCAAACGTTTGACTGGTACTCTATATTTAAAAATATATTTTTGATGAAACAAAACATGAGTCATTAGTGGTAAATATAAACGTTGAATAACAGGTTCGAAAGGAATCTGAAGGAAGTTTGTTCTGAAGTGTCTGTGATATATATATATCTGAGAGATACAGTGCATTCGGAAAAGTATTCAGACCCCTTGACTTGTTACGTTACAGCCTTGTTCGAAAATGTATTAAATAAAAATGTTCCACAATCTACAAATAATACCCCACATTTTTGCAAAATGTATTAAAAATAAAAAAAAACAGGCTACTGACAGGTTGTTTAAGGATTACACAGACAGCAGGCTACTGACAGGTTGTTTAAGGATTACACAGACAGCAGGCTACTGACAGGTTGTTTAGGATTTACATAGACAGCAGGCTACTGACAGGTTGTTTAAGGATTACACAGACAGCAGGCTACTGACAGGTTGTTTAAGGATTACACAGACAGCAGGCTACTGACAGGTTGTTTAAGGATTACACAGACAGCAGGCTACTGACAGGTTGTGAGACGCTTTGATGGAGTTGAGTATGGGCCTGCTATATTCCTTTGTGATGACATCATACTGTGGTAATAGAAGCATAAATACTTTCACCCAATCCCACATTAGCCCCTATACCCTATCTTTCATAATGTCATTGACAATATACAGTACCAGTCAAAAGTTTGGATACACCTACTAATTAAAGGGTTTTCTTTATTTTAATATTTTCTACATTGTAGAATTGTAACAACGGAGCTGTGAGTTGGGAAGCAGGTGCAGGTGAAATGTTAAATAAAACAACAAAACCAGTAACGAGACAATTCCATAAGGCTACCCACCGGTAAACAAAAACAAACAATACCAACTGGTGAGAAAACAAAAGGGAGTGACATATAAAGGGAAGGAAATGATGAAGGTAATGAACTCCAGGTGTGAATCATAATGATTAACAGGTGCGCGTAATGATGAGTGCCAGGTGTACGTAATGGTAAATCCCAGGACCGGTGGATTGTACTCTGGCGACGTCTTACTCCGCAGGGGAGGAGCAAAAGAAGATGTGACAAGAATAATTGTGAAGACATCAAAACTATGAAATAACACATATGGAATCATGTCGTAACCAAAAAAAGTGTTAAACAAATCTAAATGTATTTTATATTACTAAGGGGCCTAGCCCGAACAGGGGAAACAGCCTCAGACCATTATTCCTCCTCCACCAAACTTTACATCCACCAAACCCAGATTAGTTTGTTGGGCTGCCAGATGGTAAAGCATGATTCATCACTCCAGAGAACGCATTTCAAATGCTCCAGAGTTGAATGGCGGCGAGCTTTACACCACTCCAGCCAACGCTTGGCATTGCGCATGGTGATCGGCCATGGAAACACATTTCATGAAGCTCCCGACGAACACTTCTTGTGCTGACGTTGCTTCCAGAGGCAGTTTGGAACTCGGTAGTGAGTGTTACAACTGAGGACAGATGATTTTTACGCGCTACACGCTTCAGCACTCGGCAGTCCCGTTCTGTGAGCTTGTGTGGCCTACCACTTTGAGGCTGAGCCGTTGTTGCTCCTAGACGTTTCCACTTCACAATAACAGCAGTTAAAGTTGGGTAGAAATTTGCCGAGCTGACTCGTTGGAAAGGTGGCATCCTATGCCGGTGCCATGTTGAAAGTCACTGAGCTCTTCGGTAAGGCCATTCTACTGCCAATGTTTGTCCATAAAGATTGCATGGTTATGTGCTCGATTTTATACACCTGTCAGCAACGGGTGTGGTGGAAATAGCTGAATCCACTCATTTGAAGGGGTGCCCACATACTTTTGTACATCAACAATATAGGAATCCCTACAAAACTTATTGTATGACCTCTTATACTCTATATTAGGCCCAGTTTTTGGAACTTTCCTAGATATGGCTACTATTTTGTAATCAATACATCCTATGGATTTGGATACTGCTTTCAAGCTAATTTCTGTAGCATTAATAAAGATGTGATCAATACATGTTGATGATTTAATTCCTGTGCTGTTGGTAACTACACTGGTAGGTTGACTGAACCAGTTTGCAGGCACTAGATACAGTTTGAAACGTTCTTTTGAGTGGGCTGCCTGTTGAAAGCCAGCCAATAATTCAATCACCCAGAAAATATACCTCTCTGTTGATATCACATACATTATCAAGCATTTCACACGTTATCCAGATACTGACAGTTAGCACTTGGTGGTCTATAGCAACTTCCTACCATAATGGGCTTTGGGTGAGGCAGATGAACCTGTAGACATATTACTTCAACAGTATTTAAAACTTCTTAGGGCTAGGCCCCATTTTCTCAATTTCCACCTGAATGATGTGCCCAAAGTAAACTGCTTGTTGCTCAGGCCCTGAACCCAGGATATGCATATAATTGGTACCATTGGAAGGAAAACACTTTAAAGTTTGTGAAATGTTAAAATAATGTAGGATAATATAACACAATAGATATGGTAGGAGAAAATCCAAAGAAAAACCAACCAGATTTCTTTGTTGTTGAGAGAGACCATGCCCTTCCAATGAAAAGTATAGGGGCATACTGAATTCTATCTCCCAGGATGCAATTCATATGGTTTCCACAGGGTGTCAGCAGTCTATGTTCAAGGTTTCAGGCTTGTAACTTCAAAAATGAATAAGAAATATCAGTTTTAGTACAGGGACACAGTCTTGGAAATTTGTGTTTGGGCACGCCATGAAGACAAGACGCACCTGCTAAAATCAGTTTCCTATTGAACATACTTCTTTCCTTAATAAATATTATAGTTTGATTACATTTTAGGGTATCTGAAGAGTAAATAGAAACTTATTTTGACTTGTTGAAACAAAGTCTAGGGGTAGATTTTCAGATTCCTTTCTCTGCATGTTGAACAAGTGGATTACTCAAATTGATGGCGCCAACTAAACTGACTTTTATGGATATAAAGAAGGATTTTATCTAACAAAACGACACTACATGCTATAGCTGGGACCCTTTGGATGACAAATTAGAGGAAGATTTTCAAAAAGTAAGTGAATATTTAATCGTTATTTGTGAATTGATGAAACCTGTGCCGGTGGAAAAATATTTTGATGTGTGGCGCCGTCCTCAAACAATCGCATGGCATGCTTTCGCTGTAATAGCTACTGTAAATTGGACAGTGCAGTTAGATTAACAATAATTTATGCTTTCAACCGATATAAGACACTTGTATGTACCTAAATGTTTAATATCCATAATTTTTATGATTATTTATTTGAATTGCGCGCCCTCCAGCTTCACTGAAAGTTGTCCCGCTAGCGGGACGCCTAGCCCTCATGAGATCCTCTCTAAGCTTTACAGGAATGTGGTTCTAAATATAAACGACCACACCTCCAACTTTTGGCATTTGTGTATTTTCTGTAAATGTTATAACCTTGTATTGCTACCACTGTATCATCAAAAGTATCATCTAAGTGAGTGATTTAGGGAGGTGTCGTGTCTTTGGCTATGCCGGATTAAGTGATATGACATGCTATTCTATAAAATCATATCTCTGTAATTAATATTACCTGATTAAGCTAATCAGGTAAATGTAATTAACTAGAAAGTCGGGGCACCACGAAAGAATGTTTATAGAGCTGTTATCTTCCGAATAAACTCTTAAAGACCTAGTAATCTTTTACATCAGTAGCAGTCAATATTTAATCGTCACTTTATTCAGTCTCATCTGAAAGTTGTAAATTCTTGGTTATCTCCACGAACCCTGGCTGACATGTTGAATCAGCAATACAAAATTTGGTTTAATTATTTATTTACTAAATACCTAAATAATCACACAGAATTATATCTACACAGAATGGATCATACATTGATTACAAATTATGTCCTAAAGGAAAACTTCCCTAGCGGACGGAGCAGATATGACGGCTGGTTACACAAAGAAAGGGGGTTGGGTTTTGAATGAAAGAGTAATGGAGAAGAATGGAAGACTGAGTAACAAAGGGAGAAGCTATGCTATCGTAAATACAGAATCTTATGCATTCTAAATAACCGCCCATTTGGAAAAAGGAAAATTCAATAAATATTTACTCTAAGCTGCGCTTCAATAGGTTGGTCGTAGGTGGAAGGCCGGGTTGCCCAGCAGGGATCTCTTGTACTCTGAAGAATGTCTCTGGTGGTAAACTGGATACGTTGTAGTATGGTTACGTGTGTTAGACTGGATACGTCGTCCGTCCTCTCCTAGCCCACGTTTACAGCGGCTGCTGCTAACTCAACGGCTAGGAGGTATCACTTCTGGAGTGAATAAGAGTTCAAAGTTCATACCAAGTTGCCATACTTTTGAGTTCGTGCTATATTCTGGCTGGTATAGTCGAAATTCATCCTTTCGGCGTGTCGATCGTCACCTTCACATTGAACACGATGCTAATTTCGTTAGGTTATTATCTGAGCCCTTTTAACGTAGGCCCGTCGTCCTCACGTCCTCGGAACAGAAAGTTGAATTTTCGTCAACGGGTTTATATAGTGGTGAAAGAAGGGCGTGTTTCATAGTTTACAACCAAAGTCTGTTCACTTGGGTGGGACCTCTGAGTGAGCAGAGTTTCTCTTTGACAAACCGTTCTCTCATTTAAGAAGCTAAAATTACATTTAATCTTTTCACAAATAGTTTCATATTTAAACATTTAAATTGCACAACAATTCCATGTGAATAACTAGAATGTGTCGACCTTCCAAGATACAGTTTATGTCATCTTGTCATTAGTAATAATGTCTCAGACAACAACTGGTTTGAGATCATATTCATTAAGTCCCAACGCATATTTTCAACTGGTTGGATTACCGAAATATGGTTCCGTTTCCCACCTTTCGATGTTACCAGACTCTCTATGTTACAAAGGCTTTACAAGAGTCAACTCCATAAAGTAGAGAGAGAGAAAAGGGGAAAGGTATTTATGGGGGTCATAAACCTCCCCCAACAGGCCAACGTCATGACAAAGGGCAGAGGGCCAGATATTATGGGGCATTTGTTGGTGTCAAGCAGAGACCCAATCAGTTCTTTAAAAGCAATCTTCAGCTGTTCTCAGCTGCCCATCGTAATGTCATTGAATCCCACATGAACTATGATAGACTCAATTTCCTGATGCTAGTTTAAAATGTTTGGGAGCAGCTTATTCATGTACTGTACTTGTGCTCCTGGATAGCACAGCGTTTTGCTCCAGGGACTGAGACATTTCTCACCATTTCTCACACAATTCGTTGATCCTTTCACAAGAAGCAGGATAGCGTACGCCTGTTGCTCCCGGCGATAGGTCCAGACCTCCCACAGCAGGCAGCGCCCCATCAGATCCAGAGAGAGGGAAAGGAGCCAAACTCGACAACGAAGCCACTGCAGTCAGCGTAGTTGGAGTCAGCACCGCTGTCGCAGACACAGGCAGTCCCGGCGATGAAGGCACAGGTAGATCAGTCACCAGTGCAGCGAAGCTATTCCTTATGTCACTCTGATCTGAACCTCTCGCAGACACTCCCGTCCGCTTAGCAGCATGCTGCTGCCTTCAGTTTCCACGACTTGTGACATTTGACCAACCCTGATTGGAACAATCCTCTTGCTGTTCTCCATCTACTCCACTACAGGATGGAGGATAAGCAGATGGAGACAACTTCCTTGGCAGGCAAGTTCCAGGTAGCACAGGCCATTCGGATAGGGACAGATGACAAGGTGGGGAGGTGGGGCGTCCTGCCATAGGAGTTGAGAATGAGAAAGTTCCAATCTGCGTTTTCCCCATAAGTTTGCGCAGAATTGAGATTTGTTGCTAAGCATAGGTCACCTCATTCCTGTAGTCCTCCGCTATCAAACATTTGTCATATTGGTAAGAGGAAAGGTCGCTGGCTTCTAAAGCAGGCTGATCAATAGAAATCGACTGAGTTTCCGGACATTTCGATATATGCATTTCCTCAGCGCTCACAAAACAAAAGAGCACTGGGAGCGTAGTTTGTTTTAAGCCCTCCCCAAACCACAGCCCTAACCTTAACCACTCAGATTTAATACCTAAACTTAACCCTTTGAGTTGTTTCTGATTGAACCTTGTAACCACACGTAATTAACCCTGTAACAACGCAGAATTAATGCTTCAAAAATAGACTACGTTGAATTTCGAAGGGAAACTATGAGATCTTGTTGTCTGCAGATGAGATCTTGTTGTCTCTCTCTTTATACTGTTCTAACAACATTGACAGTGCTGTCAGTTTGTTAGATGACTGTGTTAGAACACACACACACACACACACACACACACACACACACACACACACACACACACACACACACACACACACACACACACACACACACACACACACACACACACACACACACACACACACACACACACACACACACACACACACACACACACACACACACACCTTGAGGCACAGATTATTGCAGGTGCACTGCTTCTTTAATGTCAAAGCTCCATGTCGAGGCCAAAGCTTTCAGAGAGTAGAGGGGGAAAAGGAGAGGAGACAAGGAGAGGAAGTGGAGGAGAAGAAATCAAAAAATTGAGGAGAATAAAGAGAAGAGTTGTCTTTGGGTACCTGCACTCAACACACACACACACCTGCCATCTCTCTCCCACAGTCTCTCTGTCTCCGTCTCTCTTTCTCCTCTCAGGCTTTCTCTCTCTACACAACACACACGTTAAATCTGTTGATTCAATTGAAAGTATTTGCAAGGTTTATTTTCCATTATGTAAATGTAAAAGTGATACCTAGTCAGTTGTACAACTGAACACATTCAACTGAAATGTGTCTTCTGCATTTAACCCAACCCCTCTGAATCAGAGAGCTGCCTTGATCAACATCCACTTCATCGGCGCCCTGGGACCAGTCGGTTAACTGCCTTGCTCAGGGGCAGAACGACAGATTGTCGGCTCGGGGATTCGATTGAGCAACCTTTCGGTTACTGGCCCAACATTCCTACCAGCCAGGCTACACGACAAGTCAGAATTGTAAGTAAACAACTTTAAAGTCTATCATGGCCTCAGGCTTGAATAGGTAGATCTCCAGTGTTACAGAATATAGTTGTTGATGTAAGATCTTAATGTTATCACCCTGCTGCGGGAGAACTTTACTGCAGTACAGGACATTTGAAACTTGTAGTGTATTTGAGGTTTAAAAATGCTTCTGAAGTTTGTAATTTCCACTTTAACTTTCAGAATTGATTTTCCCTTATGAGAAATGTATCAACCCCTGCAAAAATTTCAATTATAATCCACATAATAATTCACATTTTGTGTTGCTGTAGGATCATTATTTTCCTGCTGTAGCAAACTGGCTCAAATTAAGATCCTACATCAGTAACTTAAAAAACACTGTACGAGATACTGTCAATGAGTAGAGCTCCCCGCTTGTGCCATCAAACCCCTGCGACTAATCCAGAATGCTGCAGCCAGCCTGGCTTTCAACCTTCACAAGTACTCTCATGTCACCCACTCCGAAGCACAACCACTGGCTTCCAGTCGAAGCTTGCATCCACTACAAGACCATGGTGTTTACTGACGGAACAGCAAGAGGTACTGCCCCTCCCTACCTTCAGGCACTCAACAACAAGGTCACATTAACCCGTATGTAGGAGGAGACTGATAAATAGAGGGCGAGTTCGGGTCCCCATGATTGTTGATATATGCCTTCCTCTGCGCTCATCTCGACCTGCCCCAGCACTCTACTGATAGCTACGTTATTGAGGAAATTTTTTTTTTCTATGCCTGTGATATGTGGTTGTCTCACCTAGCTATCTGAAGATGAATGCACTAACTGTAAATCTCTCTGGATAAGAGCATCTGCTAAATGTAAATGTAAACAGTTGGAGGTAAGGTCTATACAGTATAATAAAGAGAGAATGAAAAGAGGGGAGAAGAGGAGGAAAGAGAGAGGAGGAAAAGAGGGGAGAAGAGGGGAAGGAGAGAGGAGGGGAAGGAGAGAGGAGGAAAAGAGTGGAAGGAGAGAGGAGGAAAAGAGGGGAGAAGCAGGGAAAGAGAGAGGGGCAGAGTAGTAGCAGCAGGAGGTGAGGCCAGGAAGAGAGGGGGAGAATGGAAAAGGGGTAGAAGGACAGACAGGTAGAGCAGCTGAAAGTCAGTTCTATGAGTATGATAGTGGAGGAGAGGGAGAAGGAGAGGAGAGGTGCACAAGCGCTGAGAGAGAGAGATATGAGAGATGAGCAGGGTTATACTGTAGCAGCGGGCAGTAATGTCCATGCAGTATGATAGGGAGGAAAGGAGGAGAGGGGGAGATAGAGAAAGGAGAGGAGAGGGGTAAGGAGAAGAGTGAGACAGCTGGAAGTGAATAGCAGCTGGAAGTAAGGTGTAAACCAGGGGTACTCAACTCTTACCCTAAAAGGTCCGGAGCCTGTTGGTTTTCTGTTCTACCGGATAATGAAATGCACACACCTGGTGTCCCAGGTCTAAATCAGTCCCTGACTAGAGATGAATAATAAAAAAATGCAGTGGCACTGGCTTCGAGGTCCAGAGTTGAGTTTGAGGGGTCTAAACCACATGACACAGCTCTATCTGCCATGTGCAGAGGGTGAAGCGTATCATCAGTGTAATAGAAAAATACATCTGACAGAGAAAAAACACCTTCCCTCCCTCCTATCTTCCCTCATTCCCCTCCCTCCACCCCAGACCCTTGGAGGCAGATGACAAATAGTAATTTGAGTGGCAGGAGTGGTCTAAACAGCTAGACGGTCTTCATTTCTCTCTCTTTCGCTCTCTCTCTTTCTCATATATATACCCAGTGCCTTCGGAAAGTATTCAGACCCCTTGACTTTTTCCACATTTTGTTACGTTACAGCCATATTCTACAATGGATTAAATAAATAAAAAATCTCAGCAATCTACACATAATACTCCATAATGACAAAGCGAAAAGAGGTTTTGGGATTTTTGGGCAAATGTATTACAAATAAATAACTTAAATACCATAAGTTTTCAGACCATTTGCGATGAGACTCAAAATTGAGCTCAGGTGAATCCTGTTTCCTTTGATCATCCTTGAGATGTTTCTACAACTTGATTGGAGTCCACCTGTGGTAAATTGAATTGATTGGACATGATTTGGGAAGGCACACACCTGTCTATATACGTCCCCACAGTTGACAGTGCATGTCAGAGCAAAAACCAAGACATGAGGTCAAAGGAACTGTCCGTAGAGTTCCGAAACAGATTCTTTGGTCTGATGAATCCAAGATTGAAATATTTGGCCTGAAAGCCAAGTGTCACATCTGGAGGAAACCTGGCACCATTCCTACGGTGAAGCATGGTGGTGGCAACATCATGATGTGGGAATGTTTTTCATCCCCACGGAGATCGTTGATGAGCGAATGTTCACCTTCCATCAGGACAATGACCCTAAGCACACAGCCAAGATAACGCAGGAGTGGCTTTGGGACAAGTCTGTAAATGTCCTTGACTGGCCCAGCAGAAGCCCGGACTAGAACCAAATCTAGCATCTCTGGAGAGACCTGAAAATAGCTGTGCAGCGACGTTCCCCATTCAACCTGACAGAGCTTGAGAGGATCTGCAGCGCAGAATGGGAGAAACTCCCCAAATACAGGTGTGCCAAGCTTGTAGCATCTTACCGAAGAAGATTTGAGGCTGTAATTGCTGCCAAAGGTGCTTCAACAGAGTACTGAGTAAAGGGTCTGAATACTTATGTAAATGTGATATTTCAGTAAATTTGTAAAAAGGTCTGAAAACCAGTTTTTGCTTTGTCATTATGGGGAATTGTGTGTAGTTTGATGAGGGAATTTTTGTAAGGTTGTAACAAAATGTGGAAAAAGTCAAGGAGTCTGAATACTTTCCAAATGCACTCTGTATATATGTATTTCAAAACATGCATCCTGTTTGCAATAAGGTACTAAAGTAATACTGCCCCAAAAATTGACAAAGAATAAAAATTGGTTCCTGAATACAAAACGTTATGTTTAGGGCAAATCCAATACAACACATCACCAAGCATGGTTGTGGCTGCATCATGGGTATGCTTGTCATCGGCAAGGACTAGGGAGTGTTTTTTAGGAGGAAAATAAATGGAATAGAGTTAAGCACGGGCAAAATCCTAGAAGAAAACCTAGTTGTCTGCAGATACTGGGAGACAATTTCACCTTTCAGCAGGACAATTACCTAAAACCTAAATAGGCCAAATATACACTGACTTTGCTTAACAAAACATTGAATGTTCCTGAGTGGCCTAATTACAGTTTTGACTTAAATCGGCTTGAAGATATATGGCAAGACTTGAAAATGGATCACTAGCATTGATTAACAACCAAATTGACAACGCTTGAAGAATTGTTTTAAAGACTATTGGGCAAATATTGTACAATCCAGGTGCGCAAAGCTTTTAGAGGCTTACCCAGTAAGACTCACAGCTGTCAAAAATGACAATGGGATGTGTGCGTGTGTGTTTGGGTGTGTGTGTGCGTGCGTGCGTGAGTGTGTGTGGGTGTGTGTGTGCGTGACTGTGTGTGTGTGTCCGTGTGTGTGTGTGGGCGTGTGTGTGTGCGTGAGTGTTTGTGTGTGTGTCCGTGTGTGTGTGGGTGTGTGTGTGTCTCCGTGTGTGTGTGTGTCTCCAGAGGTGAGTCTCAGCTTTATTTTGAGGTGGGGGTCAGAATGACTGGACCAGGACAGCATTTGATTTGATTTTAGCTGCTGGTGGCGAGCAGGACGCGGAGGACGTATGTTTGTAAATTAATTTGATCAAGCTCTGTAGCCTATTGATTCTTTCTTGATGAATAAATAAAACAAAATGTTTAGTTGTTTCTCTGTAATACTAGCCACCTAGCAATGTGATGAAGTTGACTTTACCTAACCAGCTAGATAATAAAATAAAAAATAGGCCTATTTGTACTGTGTGTTAGATCAATTGTACGGAATAGATAAATAAACTGTCAAAATACAGTAAAATCTAAGAAACATATACTCAATTGTGAAAACAAAGTCAGTCATGTCTGTTGTTTTTGTTCGGCCACAGTTTTTCATCAACATCACAAACAATATTCTCCTTGGCCAGACAGTGGGGGAAATATCTTCCTTGCATGACGCATCCACCCCTGACAGGACTCTGCTGGAATGTCACCACAGGCCTTTGCCTGGAGAAAGGCCATACGTTCATGGGGTTTGCGATCATACACCTTCCACCACCATGCTGAAAACAACTCCTCCATGGGGCTGAGAAATGGGGAATATGGTGGGAGATAGAGAACTGTAAACCTGGGATGGTCATGGAACCAGTTGCGTACCTGAGCAGCCCGATGGAAACTCACGTTGTCCCAAATTAGAACATACATTTGCTGCTCAGGATCCCCTGGCCCTCTCTGCTCTGGCTGAAAAATATTGTCATGTAAGGTGTTCAGAAAATTAAAGAGATGGGCAGTGTGTATGTTCCAAGGGTGGGATGGCGTTGGAGAACCCTATTGTGGCTCATAGCTGCGCATACGGTGACATTTCCCACGCGCTGGCCAGGTACCTCAATGATGGCGTGTTGACCAATGATGTTCCTTGCTCTGCTCCTTGTCTTTGCTAAATTGAATCCAGCCTCATCTATGAATATGATTTCCTGGGGGATGGGACTTGCATCCAACTTCATGATTCTCTGAAATGAGAGTAAATACTGCAATTGCTGTATTGTCAAGTTCACTGGCAACGTCAACGAGTCTCTAATGTTTCTAGAGTGTAACACTAGTACATTACTTACTTGCACATATTTGTACTGTTAATCCTTCACTCTTTGGGAATTCCTTTCAAATGGGACTCTGTACATTTGTTTCATCCAGAGATGTTGTTTCCTAAGTATGTGGGCTATGGTTGATAAGCTCACTCTGATGTTATGGAAGATGGCAGGGTTTTCAATAATCTGCTGTTGGATTTCACAATGGCAGCCTCCTGCTCGTTTGTAAATAGACATGTTATACCATCACGTGGTGGTTGTCTTTCAATTCTATAAAAACAAAATAGCATACAGTACAGTAAACACTACGGTAATACAGTGTACAACATAAACATGTTACAAAGTAGTATAGCTCCCAATTTAATACATACAGTAATACATAAAACATTTACTTTGTTTCCCTATACAGTGTGTATTGGAATCTACAGTCTTTACTGTGCTTTATGTTGTACTACTGTCAAGTAGTAAAAGCAGTAGATAGGTCCAATGTCTGCAGGACATACCGTGGCTTGCGAAAGTATTCACCCCCCTTGGTATTTTTCCTTTTTTGGAATTTCAACCTGGAATGAATATAGCTTTTTAGGGGGTTTGTATCATTTGATTTACACAACATGCCTACCACTTTGAAGATGCTAAATATTTTTTATTGTGGAACAAACAAGAAATAAGACAATAAAACAGAAAACTTGAGCATGCATAACTATTCACCCCCACAAAGTCAATACTTTGTAGAGCCAACTTTTGCAGCAATTACAGCTGCAAGTATGTCTCTAAACTCAGCAAAAAAATAAACGTCCCTTTTTCAGGACCCTGTCTTTCAAAGGTAATTCATAGAAATCCAAATAACTTCACAGGTCTTCATTGTAAAGGGTTTAAACACTGTTTCCCATCCTTGTTCAATGAACCATAAACAATTAATGAGCATGCACCTGTGGAACGGTCGTTAAGACACTAACAGCTTTCAGACGGTAGACATTTAAGGTCACAGTTAAGAAAACTTAGGACACTAAAGAGGCCTTTCTACTGACTCTGAAAAACACCAATAGAAAGATGCCCAGGATGCTCATCTTCGTGAACGTGCCTTAGGCATGCTGCAAGGAGGCATGAGGACTGCAGATGTGGCCAGGGCAATCAATTGCAATGTCCGTACTGTGAGACGCCTAAGACAGCGCAACAGGGAGACAGGACGGACAGCTGATCGTCCGCGAAGTGGCAGACCACGTGTAACAACACCTGCACAGGATCGGTACAAACCCGAACATCACACCTACAGGACAGGTACAGGATGGCAACAACAACTGCCCGAGTTACACCAGGAATGCACAATTCCTCCATCAGTGCTCAGACTGTTCGCAATAGGCTGAGAGAGGCTGGACTGAGGACTTACAGTACAGGCCTGTTGTAAGGCAGGTCCTCACCAGACATCACCTGCAACGGTGTTGCCTATGGGCACAAACCCACTGTCGCTGGACCAGACAGGACTGGCAAAAAGTGCTCTTCACTGATGAGTCGCGGTTTTGTCTCACTAGGGGTGATGGTCGGATTCGCGTATATCATCGAAGGAATGAGCGTTACACCGAGGCCTGTACTCTGGAGCGGGATCGATTTTGAGGTGGAGGGTCCGTCATGGTCTGGGGCGGTGTGTCACAGCATCATCAGACTGAGCTTGTTGTCATTGCAGGCAATCTCAACGCTGTGCGTTACAAGGAAGACATCCTCCTCCCTCATGTGGTACCCTTCCTGCAGGCTCATCCTGACATGACGCTCCAGCATGACAATGCCACCAGCCATACTGCTTGTTCTGTGCGTGATTTCCTGCAAGTCAGGAATGTCAGTGTTCTGCCATGGCCAGCGAAGAGCCCGGATCTCAATCCCATTGAGCACGTCTGGGACCTGTTGGATCGGAGGGTGAGGGCTAGGGCCATTCCCCCCAGAAATGTCTGGGAACATGCAGGTGCCTGGGTGGAAGAGTGGGGTAACCTCTCACAGCAAGAACTGGCAAATCTGGTGCAGTCCATGAGGAGTGCACTGCAGTACTTAATGCAGCTGGTGGCCACACCAGATACTGACTGTTACTTTTGATTTTGTTCAGTTTATGTCTCAGTTGTTGAATCTTGTTATGTTCATACAAATATTTACACATGTTAAGTTTGCTGAAAATTAACGCCGTTGACAGTGAGAGGATGTTTCTTTTTTTGCTGAGTTTATAAGCTTGGCACATCTAACCACTGGGATTTTTGCACATTCTTCAAGGCAAAACTGCTCCAGCTCCTTCAAGTTGGATGGGTTCCGCTGGTGTATAGCAATCTTTAAGTCATACCACAGATTCTCAATTGGATTGAGGTCTAGGCTTTTCCTAGGCCATTGCAAGACATTTAAATGTTTCTACTTAAACCACTCGAGTGTTGCTTTAGCAGTATGCTTAGGGTCACTGTCTTGCTGGAAGTGAACCTACGTTCCAGTCTCAAATCCCTTAAGAATTTCCCTGTATTTAGTGCCATCCATAATTCCTTCAATTCTGACCAGTTTCCTAGTCCCTGCTGATGAAAAACATACACACAGCATGATGCTGCCACGAACCCATGCCTCACTGTGGGGATGGCGTTCTCGGGGTGATGAGAGGTGTTGGGTTTGCGTCACACATAACGTTTTTTTTTATGATCAAAAAGGAACATTTTTGTCTCATCTAATCAGAGTACCTTCTTCCATATGTTTGGGGAGCCTCCCACATGCCATTTGGCGAACACCAAACGTGTCTGCTTATTTTTTTATTAAGCAATGGCTTTTTTTCTGGACACTCTTCTGTAAAGCCCAGCTCTGTGGAGTGTATGGCTTAAAGTTGTCCTATGGACAGATACTCCTATCTCCACTGTGGAGCTTTTCAGCTCCTTCAGGGTTATCTTTGGTCTCTTTTTTGCCTCTCGGATTAATGCCCTCCTTGTCTGGGCCGTGAGTTTGGGTGGGCGGCCCTCTCTTGGCAGGTTTGTTGTGGTACCATATTCTTTCCATTTTTTATAATGGATTTAATGGTGCTCCGTGGGATGTTCAAAGTTTCAGATATTTTTTTATAACCCAACACTGATCTGTACTTCTCCACAACTTTGTCCCTGGACTGGTTTGGAGAGCTCCTTGGTCTTCATGGTGCCGCTTGCTTCGTGGTGCCCCTTGCTTAGTGGTGTTGCAGACTCTGGGGCCTTTCAGAACAGGTGTATATATACTGAGATCATGTGACAGATCATGTGACACAGGTGGACTTTATTTAACTAATTATGTGACTTCTTAAGGTAATTGGTTGCACCAGATCTTATTTAGGGGCTTCATAGCGAAGGGGGTGAATACATATGCACGCACCACTTTTCCATTTAAAAATGTTTTTCATTCTTTTAAAAGTAAAAGTAATTTTTTAAATTTCACTTCATCAATTAGGACTATTATGTGTATGTCCATTACATGAAATCCCAATAACAATCTATTTAAATCCCAGGTTGTAATGCAAAAAAAATAGGAAAAATGCCAAGGGGGGTGAATACTTTTGCAAGGCACTGTATTCTTATTTTGGAACGTCCGGATGATGGATGCTACGGTGAAGCAGCTCAGATTGGGCTGCCCTCTCTGCCCAGCCTCTCTCAAGGTCAAACCATGGTTGACCACATGGTCCAATTTGTAAGTCGCTCTGGATAAGAGCATCTGCTAAATGACTTAAATGTAAATGTAAATGTAAATGGTCCACCACAGTCACCCGAATTTCATCAGAGATTACTCTCGTTGTTCTTGGTCTTCCTCCACCTCCATCTCTATCTTTACCTATTACCTCCACCTCCAACTCTACCTCTACCTCTACCTCTACCTCTACCTCTCTCTGCAAAGGTTGCCTCCATTGTTCTCCAAACACAGGAGTTCTCACCTGTGGCCTTTTTATCCAAAGCTCTGATTGCAAAGTGAACATTTTACACAGTTAGTGTTTGCACATGTGAACGGCGAAAATGATCAATTGGTAACTGAATTTCACTTGTTGAACAGTGTTGCTTTTCATTTGCACACAATAGATTTTAGTTGTGAAGGTTGTGCCAAAGGTAGAGAATTGTGTGTTGTGTTTTGCCAAATGTTTGTCATAGAATTGCTATCTGAGTGTAAAGCAAAACATGTGCCAGTAGTATTGCAGATTTGGTGTTTGGTTTTGCTAAATTAGTTACAGGTTTGGGTCATTGTGCCTCATGGGCCAGTCTAATGTGTAAACAATTGGGAAAAACTGTAATCATGATAACATGATATCTGACTGTATTGATGATGTGTGTTATGATCCCATGTACTGTGTTGTAATTTGGATGTAATATTTGTCACACCCTGATCTGTTTCACCTTTCTTTGTGCTTGTCTCCACCCCCCTTCAGGTGTCGCCCATCTTCCCCAATATCCCCGGTGCATTTACACCTGTGTTCTCTGTTTGTCTGTTGCCAGTTCATCTTGTCTTGTCAGGTTTTACCAGCGTGCTTTCCCGACTTTTTCTCAAGTTCTGTTTCCTAGTTTTCCCGCTTCAGACTATTCTGCCTGCCCTGACCCTGAGCCTGCCTGCCGTCCTGTACCTGCCTGACTCTGAACCTGATCACGAACCCTTGCCTGTCCTCAACCTGCCCTTTGCCTGCCCCTTGTTTACAATAAATCTTCTGAGAACTGTACTATCCACCTCCTGTGTCTGCATCTGGGTCATATCCTGAGTCGTGATATATTAGTGCAGTATATTCAGATGTGTGATATACAATAGTCAGAATGACAATTGAACAGGTAAAGAAGTATGCTTAGATAACCTATGCAGAAAAATAGACATAATTAGTAGTGCTGAGTAGATTTTTTGAGGGGGTTATTAAACAACAAATTGGACTTGAATTCCATTTAGTTTAGTTTCTTTGTGAGCCTTACATGCCAAATCATTCACAAGAGAAATCAAGTCAAGAACTATGTGGGATGCTGGGCCGAAGGGAGTTGTAGTTTTCATTAAGCAAATATTCAACCTAGTTCAGCAAATAAACATGGTAATTAACTACTATAACCATAATCCATTGTGCTTGTTCTTTCGGGCTCAGACAGAGACGGCTACACTTTTACGCATGCTAGGTTAGGTTAGAAATACCTAGACCGCATTAGAGAGAAATGTACTGTACACACAATGACAAGAGGGACAGATACAGTTGGTGAAATGATGCCTTATTTATTTTGAAGAACTAATACAATCATTTAGTCAGACAGCTCTGCAGCATACTAAGTAAGGCTAGCTAAATAGGATGACTAAAGACAGTACAGTATGGAGAGTACATCCTGTTAGATGGCCTAGCTGGCTGACTGCTACTGCCTGATCAGAGACTACATGATTACTTTAAGGAATGAAAAATAATAAAGTAATGAAATAAAAAGTAATATACAAAACTGAAATATTATAATTTCATAGCGATTTCCTATTTTTCTAATGATGTCTATCCAATGTTGACTTGACAGAGGCAATGGAAAATATTCAATGTTTTGGCAATTGAATGTTCTGTCACACCCTGATCTGTTACACCTGTCTTTGTTATTGTCTCCAACCCCTCCAGGTGTCGCTTCCCCAGTGTATTTATCCCTGTGTTTCCTGTCTCTTTCTGCCATCCCTGAGAGATCCCAACCTCCCAGTGCATTTTTTCCTTTTAGTGGTGAGTTGGTACAGCCTACCCCAGTTCCCCGAGAACCCTGCTTACCTCCCCCGGAACCATATTCTGGAGATCCTGGTACCTGTCGGGGATTTCTTTCTCAGTGCTCGCTTATTTTTGAGCTACAGCTCAAAAAGTATTATTTATTTTTGAGCTCCAACCCGTCCAGGTGTCACTTGTTTTCCCCAGTGTATTTATCTGTGTTTCCTGTCTCTCTGTGCCAGTTTGTCTTGTATGTTCCAAGTCAACCAGCATTTTTCCCGTACTCCTGCCTTTGCTCTTCTCCTTTTTCCTTTTTCTAGTCCTCCCGGTTTTGACCCTTGCCTGTTCTGGACTCTGTACCTGCCTGCATTTAACTTGAGCCTGTCTGCCACTCTGAACTGGTTTTGACCTTTTGCTTGTCCACAACCATTCTCTTGCCTACTCCTTTTTGGATTATTAAACATCTTAAACTCCAACCATCTGCCTCCTGAGTCTGCATCTGGGTCTCGCCTTGTGTCATGATATGTTCACAATTTTTGTCATTGGGATTTCCATTAAAAAGCTCTAAAATCATTTGAATGTCATTACTTCATAATGCATTTCATGTATTTAAAAAAAATCTAAACCGAAATCGGAAACCGTGATTATTTTTTAATAATCGAACCGAAACCAAACCGACCTCAAAATTCACTAATCCCTCAGCACTAATGATTACTAGGCATAACGATTACTAGGCATAACGATTACTAAGCATAACGATTATGGCTCTAGATAGCAGGAAAAGGCAGTTTCAGGTGTTTTCAACTTCCTCTCGTTGCAATATAGCCATCACATTATCCATAGAGTTGCATTATAATGACAAAGCAGCATAAAATATCACAACCCTCACATTGAACTCATTGAGGTTTAAATAAAACTTCACATTGACGTTTTTTAATCAATACTTCAACACGTGGAATATCTCTAGTATTAATGTGTCCTTTGACACTTGAAACATTCTTTGATATATTTTCCAAATGAGCAAAATTTCTGCTAATTAAAAATGGCGTCCACCCATAGAATCCAAACTCTTCTACTCTGTCCTCCCACTTTTACATGACCTACAATATTATGTGTTCCACATCGTTGGTGCCTGACGTCAATTAACTCCACTAACTTATTTAATTCATGAGCTGCTCCGTGCTGCTTAGTGCTTTAGTGCAGATCGACATTCCCCCTGTTTTAGACTAATGATATCTAAGTGGGTTTTTGTGTTCTAATAGCTCTGCGTAATGGCCTGTCTCCAATGGTTCTCATATACAACCACAATACTGACTGATTAAGCTACTTAAGCCTGAGATCCATTAATATTCTCCTTTAAGTTGATAGGGGGGGACAGAGTGGGGTTGGATGGTTGTGTAAGACTCGTCATGATAAATTATGCAGCTCATGCAACATTAAAGGCGTTTAGCACATGCTCTTTCTTCTAAACCGTCCAGCACTCTTTGAAGAATGGCCTGATTTAGATTGAGTGCGTCTGAAATCGCACCCTAACCCCTTTACTGCATATTGCAAAATGTTTGACCAGGGTCCGTAGGGCTCTGGTCAAAAGTAGTGCACTATATAAGGAATAGGGTACCATTTCAAATGCAACCTTTTGAGTTTGGAGGACTAGCTCACTGAAAGTGATACATCTCACTAGTGAGATGGCTCATTGATACCCCTGCTACAGTTTTATAATAATCTATTAGTGATGGGCCTGTCTGTTAAAACTGTTATTTCATTGATTTCTTCTTTCTTCTTCTTCTTCTTCTTGTCTACCACTAGTTTCCCTCTCTCCAATCCTCCTTGCACGGACACACGCAGGCACGTACATGCACACACACTACACACACACACACAGGCACTTCTCTGAAATTCTAATACATCAATTTGGTGTAGTCTGTTTTTGATTCGGCCCATGACTCAGAAATGTAATTTTCTGCTCAACTGAGAGCCTTAATTGAAACGCTGTTCCCCTCCTGGCTATACCTCCTGACGTGAGAAAAGTTACTGTCTGTCAATCTGTCTGTCTACATGGTAACATGAAATAGCTGTGCAAACACACTAGAGATGTAGGATCTTAATTTGATCATCCTGTTGCAGGAGAACCTTCCTGCAAGCAGGACATTTCAAAACGTGTGGTGTATTTGAGTTTTTAAAAGGAAAAGGCTTCTGAAGTTTGTGTTTTCCACTTTGAAATTTCAGACTTGATTTTCCCTTACGATAAATGTATTCACCAATGGAATCCCTGAAGCCCAAGGCAAAAACAAAGCTTGTTTGAATGACTTACTATCTCGTTTGAATGACTTAGTATCTCGTTTGAATGACTTAGTATCTCGTTTGAATGACTTACTATCTCGATCAAACAAAAGATTGTAATTCAAACGAGATACCAAGTCGTTCAAACGAGATACTAAGTCATTTGAACGACCTATCTTGTTTGAATTACTTAAATGTTATTTTGTCTAATTAGGCCTCATTTGTTATGCAGCTTGTCAGACCGTGTCATGGTTGCTGCAGCCATTCATTCGCTGATTCCATCCATGGATATGTTAATTCATTGACAGTTATTTGATAGCATAAAGCAGGGGTGTTTTTGAATGCCAGAACATGTAAGTGGGCGAGTGTCATCACAGATCAGGCCAAAATCCCTGACACTCAAAGAGTGGAAGAGGGGCCGTTATAGAGGCCGGTGTGCGGAATACCTGACGAGACTACGTCGGCGAGAGGATAAACCTCCTCTACCATCCGTTCTATTGGCGAACGTGCAATCACTGGAGAATTAACTGGACGAGCTCCGTTTGACGTTAGCAAGTCACATCTTCATCACTGGCCTTCATCATCGTACCACATTTGTTCACTCTCTCTATTTTTCAACTGCATGATGGCACTAAGACCGCACTCAACAAGCTGTATCAGGCCATATGCAAACAAGAAAATGATCACCCCGAAGTGGCCGGTGATTTTAATGCAAGAAAACTCAAATCTGTCTTAACTCATTTCTACCAGCATGTCAACTGTGCAACTAGAGGAGGAAAAACTCAAGATAAAATTTACTCCACACACAAAGACCCATACAAAGCTCCCCCTTTCCCTCCATTTGGCAAATCTGACCATAACTCTATCCTCCTGATTCCTGCTTAGAAGTAAAAACTCAAACCGGAAGCACCAGTGACGCACTCAACTTCCAATGAAGTGGATGCTAATCGACAGGACTTTTTGTCTCACACAGACTGGAATATGTTCCGGGATTCATCCGATTGAATTGAGGAGTTTACCACATCATTAATAATAAGTGCATCAACAAAGTCCCCCCCACAGTGACCATACGTACATATCCCAAACAGAAGCCATGGATTAGAGGCAACATCTGCACTGAGTTAAAGACTAAAGCTGAAGAAAATGCCCCACGTTCAAGGAGTGGGACATTAATCTGGACGTTTAAGAAATCCCGCTACACCCTCCAACGAACAATCAAAAATGCAAAGCATCAATACAGGACTAAGATTGAATCCTACTACACTGGCTTTGATGCTCGTTGGATGTGGCAGGGCTTGCAAACTATCATGGATTACAAAGGGAAACCCAGCTGCGAGCCTACCAGACGAGCTAAATGCCTTCTATGCTCGCTTTGAGGCAAGCAACACTGAACATGCATGAGAGCACCAGCTATTCCGGATGACTGTGTGATCATGCTCTCTGTAGCCAATGTGTCTTGCCCATTCACCTTCTGAATGTCACATATACTGTACACAATCCATGTCTCAATTGTCTCAAGGCTTAAAAATCATTATTTAACCTGTCTCCTCCCCTTAATCTACAATGATTGAAGTGGTTTTAAAAGGTGACATCAATAAGGGATCATAGCCTTCACCTGGAATTACCTGGTCATGGAAAGAGCAGGTGTTCCTAATGTTTTATACTCAGTGAATATTCTTACGGGGGCCAAATGCTGTCTTTTGTGACAGTCACTTCCTGTGATCATCATAGAGGGGAACAAAAAGCATGCCCATGCTCCATAGAGTCTAGCTTTCAGGAATGGGGTCATAATAGCTCATGGACAAAACGGTTCAAACCCTAGAGCCAAATTCATTGGAAGAAAATAAATTAAACATGCCACATTGGCTTCAGAAACCAACAGAAGATTTGTTTACCACAGTGAGCTGGCAAAGTACTAGGATGTTGTCTCTGGTTTTAAATAGATATCTGAATTTGATAACTGAATCTGAATGCATCTGAGTAGTTGAATATTATGAAAATTAAAATAACTTGAAATTATAGTTTGGAAACTTGATAGACAGGCAATGAATGCAATATCTACCTTATTGAAACTGAATATGTAAATATTGAACTTGAATATTCAATTACATTTCAATGTAATTTTAAAGTTGAATTCAATATTCATTCAATTGAGTTTCAAATCATGAAATACAAGCTCAATATATAAATTCAATGATTACATTTGTGATTAACAATGATTAAATTATGGAATTCAAATACAATTTCTGTTGGCGCTGAAATTGCTCCATAGCCTATCACAAACCTTTTTTTGTAGGCGATTCTCTAGTAGGCAAATACAAGCATGTTGTTCACAGGATAAACCTATTTTTTTAGTTAATGAATTTATTGGTGATGATACCAGTAGTGTGTATTCATGGATGCCAAGGGAAGCCAGGCTTCCCCCAAAAAATGTTTACACATAAAAAAAAAAATATAATAATAATTATTTATCTTTCGCTTTTCTGTGTTTCATAATTTTCCTTCAATTCGCAAGAGACTGAATGTATCTCACCATTACAAAGCATCCAAATAGCGCCCCTCTGTCTCTGTATGTGTAGGCCATCTATCTGATGGTGTCTGAAAAGAGTCAAAAAGAGTATCACCTTGTTGCCAACTGTAGTATTGAATGCAAGGGAAGCCAGCGATCATTTGGCCTCCCTTGATAAAAAAAGTATAAAATTATAGCCAATCAGCGTTGAGCTAAACTGAGTGAGCTCAACTGTGAATTGTCCTGGCGCACCAAAAAAAAGTGTCAAGGGAAGCCAGTTTGGATTTGGCTTCACTTCACAATCAAATCACATTGACCGAAACTTCTTGAATTATTGCATCTCATTGTGTTGTTGTCCTCCGGTGGCTCGCTAACTAAAATTTCCCCTTTCCTTAATTAGCCATCGCTGGAGATAGGGATTTGGACTTGTGGTTTTACTTATTTCTCCGTACTGACCAATGATATAACGGCGATTCTGATCCAACCATAAATTCATACATTGTGCCCCTGGCCCGAGAAGATGAAATGTCAATATGTAGCTACATGTAGATGTAGAAGGCTAATGTTAACTAGCTAACATTACCCATGAAGTTAGGCCAGAGAGCAAGCATTTTAGCCAGGCAGCCTAGGACAACAAAAAATAAAAGTGGATACTGTATGACAGAGTCATAGACTATTTAGTTAACATGAAAGAGAGGATGGCATTGGCGTAGCGTGAGTAAAACAAAATTCTACTTACGGTAACTCTCCGTGGTTCTAAATCAATAGTTGTTTAGTATTCTGAAAATGTCGGAAACATTAACTTGCTTGACCATGCTATAGGTCATGTAACTGTTTGTTACATGCAATATGCTTGTGGACTTCACCTGACAGCTGTTGCTCTCCGGTTTTGTGAAGAAACAAAGGTGTGGTTGAATTTATTCGGCCACTGTGTCTTCTTATTGTCTCGGGCTTAGGACTATATATCACAGTGTCAAGGCATATGAACTAACAGGTTACAGAGCAAACAACGCAATTACCACAACACATAGGTTGTAATATGGCATTTCTTTCTGGTTTGGCTTCCCCTGTGATTTAACCACGCATGGCTGCTGATGGATACTTTAACTGTACGTTTAGGCTATATTAATGTATGTAATTAAGCTTTTACATGTAATATTTTTCTGTCTTTCTAATAATACAAATATTTGATTTGTAGAGAAAATGTTTCACACTCAATGCACATGTAAAGCTTGTTGGTGCTTCTGTGCACAAACCATTTCACCGAGGCAGTTTGAGATGATGTATTCCCTTTTATTTATGAAAAGAAGCTGATACTGGCCTTTATTATTTACGCTTAATTAAATTCATTTATATTATAGTGTTTCTATTCCAAGAAAAATTAAAAAACATTTTACAGTAGCCTAATGTATTGTCTCCCTAAAACATCCGTTAAAACATTTCAAAATAGAAATTACATATACTGATGTTAGAAAGTAGAATATATCAACTATATATAGGTTACTTTGGGTGGGGCAGCCTAAATCATTACAACCGAATAGGCCTAATTTATCACGACTTAGGATAAGACCCAGTTGCAGAGAGTTTGAATCACAGATGTTTATTGACCAAACAAGAGGCATGCAAAAGACACGTAGAGGGCAGGCAGAGGTCTGTAATCCAGGGCAGAGTCAGTAAGAAACAGAACGGCAGGCAGGTTCGGGGTCAGGGCAGGCAGAATGGTCAAAATTCGGGATGCGAAAAACTAAATTCGGAACGGGAAAAACTAGAAAAACAAGGGCTAGAGAGAAATAGGAGTACTGGAAAAAACACGTTGGTAGGCTTGACGAGACAAGACGAACTGGCAACAGACAAACAGAAAACACAGGTATAAATACACATTGGACACTTGGAGGAGGGTGGAGACAAGACAGGTGAAACAGATCAGGGTGTGACAAAATTATAGTTAAAGTATAGTGATTAAATTAAAGTATAGTGATTAAAAAAAGGGAAAATTCTAGGCAAACGACTATCTTGTATGAACAACTTTTTTTTGCCAAGTCGTTCATACAAGATAATAAATTGTTCAAACAAGATACCAAGTTGTTTTAATTATATACTAAGTCATTCAAACGAGATAATTACAAGTCTACATAAAAACAATTTGCCTTGGGCTTCAGGGCTTCCGTATCAACCCCTACAAAAATGTCCATTAATTATAATCCACATAATAATCCACATTTCCTAACGCTGCTGGATTATTTTCCTGCCGTGGCAAACTGGTTTAAATTACATCTGTAGTGATAGGGATAAAGGAGAGTAGGAGAGGTGAATTTCTTATGAAGAGGTAAGAGTAAGTTAATGGTTTTGGAGTGTCATTATATCCAGAAATGGACTGGCCATAGACACACACGCAGGCACACAAACACACACACACGCAAACACACACACACGCAAACACACACACACACACACACACACACACACACACACACACACACACACACACACACACACACACACACACACACACACACACACACACACACACACACACACACACACACACACACACACACACACGTTATGTTCTTCTATCCACATGGGGACCTAAAATTAAACACACACACACACAGGAGGCCAATAAAATGGTAACATCTTATTATTAATTCAGATACGTACGCAAAGAGACAGCAAACGAGTACTGTATCAGTGCTGCTACCAGAGCGTGTGTGTGTTCCTGAACTCTACCTCTCTGAACTCTACCTCTCTGATCTTTACCTCTCTGAACTCTACCTCTCTGATCTGTACCTCTCTGAACTCTACTTCTCTGAACTCTACCTCTCTGATCTTTACTTCTCTGAACTCTACCTCTCTGAACTCTACCTCTCTGAACTCTACCTCTCTGAACTCTACCTCTCTGATCTGTACCTCTCTGAACTCTACTTCTCTGAACTCTACCTCTCTGAACCCTACCTCTCTGAACTCTACTTCTCTGAACTCTACTTCTCTGAACTCTACCTCTCTGAACTCTACCTCTCTGAACTCTACTTCTCTGAACTCTACCTCTCTGAACTCTACCTCTCTGAACTCTACCTCTCTGAACTCTACCTCTCTGAACTCTACCTCTCTGAACTCTACCTCTCTGAACTCTACTTCTCTGAACTCTACCTCTCTGAACTCTACCTCTCTGAACTCTACCTCTCTGAACTCTACTTCTCTGAACTCTACCTCTCTGAACTCTACTTCTCTGAACTCTACCTCTCTGAACTCTACTTCTCTGAACTCTACCTCTCTGAACTCTACCTCTCTGAACTCTACCTCTCTGAACTCTACCTCTCTGAACTCTACTTCTCTGAACTCTACCTCTCTGAACTCTACCTCTCTGAACTCTACCTCTCTCAACTCTACTTCTCTGAATTCTACCTCTCTGAACTCTACTTCTCTGAACTCTACTTCTCTGAACTCTACCTCTCTGAACTCTACCTCTCTGAACTCTACCTCTCTGAACTCTACCTCTCTGAACTCTACTTCTCTGAACTCTACCTCTCTGAACTCTACCTCTCTGAACTCTACTTCTCTGAACTCTACCTCTCTGAACTCTACCTCTCTGAACTCTACCTCTCTGAACTCTACCTCTCTGAACTCTACCTCTCTGAACTCTACCTCTCTGAACTCTACTTCTCTGAACTCTACCTCTCTGAACTCTACCTCTCTGAACTCTACCTCTCTGAACTCTACCTCTCTGAACTCTACCTCTCTGAACTCTACATCTCTGAACTCTACATCTCTTATTAACCTATATCCAGCCCGCTTAATCTCTGTGAAATGAATTTCGTTTAATTTTAATTGTTTATTTGATAGGGGACCGATACATATAAAACATGCACACACTGGATGATCAAAAGCCAAGTGCATTGCACCGCACCACATGAACTCCTCCATGTAAAATAAATGAGTGGTCCAAGACAGAAAAAGCTCCATTATAACTTGTGCAGACTGACAGACATTAGATAGGAGTAAAATAGTCAGGATGTTTGCCAGTACTTCCATGTCACTATAAAAGTATAGGTAACAGTATAATGGATGTATTTGACATCTGTGTGTCATGAAACAACCACCGTGAATGACGGTTACTGAAAATGTCACGAAGAAGACAATAATTGACAAGGTAGCTTGACCTACAGTATGCTTAGATTCTGAGATGAGCAAGAGGGATAAAGTTGAGTATTAGGGAAAGAAGTATACTGTACTGGTGTCAAGGAAAATTTATGGGAGTTAACAGTACCCATATTCTTTAAGAATGTAGTGGAGTAAAAGTAAAAGTTGTCAAAAATATAAATAGTAAAGTACAGATACCACAAAAAAGTACTAAAGTAGGATTTTAAAGTATTTTTACTGAAGTACTTTACACCCCTGAATGGTCCCATCTCCCCTGTTTCGGATCTACTGAGGAATACTTTGGAAAAAAGCTTTCAGTGGAGCAGTGACCTCGACATTTAACATGTCTTTGATTGAATTGCAGTGCCATTTGATAATCATATCCTGAATGGCTGCCTCAGAAAGGATGTACTCAACGGGTTAGTGTACAAGTAACAGTTTAGAAAAGCTCTTAAAGTAATTGACAGTATTTGAGAGTCAGAGAGAGGTGAAGGACACGAGGGACTCTTTGTAACACTATCCATATCTCTTTGTCTCTCTTTCTTTCTCTACCGCTCTTCATCTCCCCTCTGTATCTCCCCACATGAAAAAATACTTTAGTATACTAGGGTATAAATACTGTTGTGTTTTTGCATACTAAAATCTGTCAGATCGCGACACGTAGCCTAGTGGTTAGAGCATTGGACTAGTAACCGAAAGGTTGCAAGATCAAATCCCCGAGCTGACAAGGTTGTTCTGCCCCTGAACAAGGCAGTTAACTGTTTCTAAGCCGTCATTGAAAATAAGAATTTGTTCTTAACTGACTTGCCTAGTTAAATAAAATTTTAAAAACACTACTGTGAATATTGTAGTATTACAGTTAACTATAGTATAAATACTGTAGTAAAATGAAACTATTATACACTTTATACCATATTAATTTATGTAGTGTTTTTGTGGATTATAGTATACTGTAGTATTTACTGTTTTTGTGCATTGAAGTATTCTGTTGTATTTACTGCAATGTTTTTGTGGACTGTAATATACTGCAGTATTTACTATAGTGTTTTTTTGTTTTATTATCTTTGACATAGAATTGGAGGCTTTCTATAGTGATGTTATGCTTGATGCTGGAAATCTGAGAACATGCGTTGAAATCGCTAAGTAGTGTACTTCCAAGAAGTGTGTCGATGCCTGTAGCACATGATCAATGACATCCGAAGCTTCGTTTCATCAACCAACCACCTGATTTGGTTTGGTATTGGTTTGGTAGAAGACAAAAAGGCTACGTTGTGCACGCGCTACGGGATGTGGGGCGTCATCTATAATACGTTGTGCACGCGCTACGGGATGTGGGGCGTCATCTATAATACGTTGTGCACGCGCTACGGGATGTGGGGCGTCATCTATAATACGTTGTGCACGCGCTACGGGATGTGGGGCGTCATCTATAATACGTTGTGCACGCGCTACGGGACGTGGGGAGTCATCTATAATACGTTGTGCGCGCGCTACGGGATGTGGGGCGTCATCTATAATACGTTGTGCACGCGCTACGGGATGTGGGGCGTCATCTATAATATGTTGGCTGCTCTAAATTCTTGACCAACCACTAGTGTACACTGTGTTGATCAACATCTCCGGTAAAGAACCTTTTTTCTACATAATTGCTGGAAAACCTCAATGCTTCAGGAATTGTATTTCCCCATAGCTTTCTCCTTGAGGAAACCTAATTGAGAAATACTAAAAGAGCAAATGCTTCATAAACTGTAGTTCAGCGCATCTGCTCTTTTCTATATTCTGTACGGAACACAATAGTCTATACTTGGCATGTAGGTTTCTCACTTATGGGTGGCACAAATTGGGATATGGTGAAGGGGAATGGGTAGGGCGTATGCAAATTCATTAAATACTGTAGTGTTTACTTTAGTTAAAAAAGCTGTGTTTTTGCACACTTCAGTGTTTTTTGAGGAGATTACTGTAATATTTACTACAGTGTTTTTTTGTGGATAATACTGTAGCATTTACTATAGTATTCTACAGTATACTATAATCTATAGTAAATACTACAAATGATCGAGGGATACTACAGTGTGTAGTATAGTATTCAACAGTATAGTACAGTTTACTACAAACTTCTTTAGCAAGTATAGTATCTCCGTATCTTTCTCTCTCTCCATCTTTCTACCGTCTACCTCCCTCACTGTCACGATCGTTAAAATGAGTGGACCAAGATGCAGCGTAGTATGGTTCCATCCTCTTCATTTTGAAGTGAAACTCAAAGAAAACAATAAATGCAAAACGAAACGTGAAGCTGCTATAGTGCTCACAGGCAACTATACATAGTCAAGATCCCACAAAGCACAAAGGGGAAATGGCTGCCTAAATATGATCCCCAATCAGAGACAACGATAAACAGCTGCCTCCGATTTGGAACCATACCAGGCCAACATATAAATATAATCACCTAGATGTCACACCCTAATCACACCTCGACCTAACCAACATAGAGAATAAAAAGCTCTCCATGGTCAGGGCGTGATAGTACCCCCCCCCAAAGGCGCGGACTCCGACCGCAAAACCTGACTCAATAGGGGAGGGACCGGGTGGGCATCTACCGTTGGGGGCGGCTCCGGACCATGGATCGTCGCCGGATGCTTCGGACCGTGGATCGTCGCCGGGGGCTCCGGGCCGTGGATCGTCGCCGGAGGAACCGGACCGTGGATCGTCGCCGGAGGCTCCGGACCGTGGATCGTCGCCGGAGGAACCGGAACGTAGATCGTCGCCGGGGACTCCGGACCGTGGATCGTCGCCGGAGGCTCCGGACCTTGGATCGTTGCCGGGGACTCCGGACCGTGGATTGTCGCCGGATACTCCGGACCGTAGATCGTTGCCGGGGACTCCGGACCGTAGATTGTTGCCGGGGACTCCCGGACAGTGGATCGTAGCCGGGGGCTCCGGACTGGGAACCCTCGCAGGAGGCTCTGGACTGCCGACCGTCGCTGGAGGCTCTGGACTGCCGACTGTCGCTAGAGGCTCTGAACTGCCAACCGTCGCAGGAAGCTCTGGACCGCCGACCATCGCTGAAGACTCTGGACCGCAGACCGTCGCTGGAAGCTCTGGACCGCAGACCGTCACTAGAGGCTCCGGACCGCCGACCATCGCTGGTGGTTCCGGACCGTGGACCGTCTCAGGAGGTTCCGGACCGTGGACCGTCTCAGGAGGTTCCGGACCGTGGACCGTCTCAGGAGGTTCCGGACCGTGGTCCGTCGTTGGAGGTTCCGGACTGTGGACCGTTGCCGGAGGTTCCGGACTGGGTAACGTTGCCGGAAGCTCCGGACTGGGAACTGTCGCCGGAAGCTCCGGACTGGGAACTGTCGCCGGAAGCTCTGGACTGGGAACTGTCGCCGGAAGCTCTGGATTGGGAAATGTCGCCGGAAGCTCTGGCCTGTGGAGGCGCACTGGAGGCCTGATGCGTGGGGCCGGTACAGGTGGCACCGGGCTGGTGACACGCACCTCAGGGCGAGTGCGGAGAGGAGGCACAGGACGTACTGGACTGTGGAGGCGCACTGGAGGCCTGATGCGTGGGGCCGGTACAGGTGGCACCGGGCTGGTGACACGCACCTCAGGGCGAGTGCGAGGAGCAGGTACAGGACGTACTGGACTGGGGACACGCACTCCAAGGAGAGTGCGAGGAGCAGGTACAGGACGTACCTGTCTGGGAAGGCACACTTGAGGGAGAGTGCGAAGAGCAGGATCAGGACGTACCGGGCTGTGGAGGTGCACGGGAGACACGGTGCGTAGAACCGATACACATTGTACTGGAACGATGACACTCTTCACACGGTGAGTACGAGGAATTGGCACAGGACGTACTGGGCTGTGAAGGTGCACTGGAGACCTGGTGCGTATAGCCGGCAACAATTGTACCGGAACTTTAACACACTTCTCAGGACGAGTACGGGGAGTTGGCACAGGACGTACTGGGCTGGGAAGGGTGCTGGAGACCTGGTGCGTATAGCCGGCATCACTTGTACCGGAACTTTAACACACTTCTCAGGATGAGTACGGAGAGCTGACTCAGGTGGCTTTAAATAAATCACAAGCTCCTTAGGGCAAACGTTGTGCATCCTCCACCAATTCAATAACTCTCTCATTTCTCTCTCCTCCACATTCTCCCTCAACTCACTGACAGTCTCTGGTTCACTCCCCTCAACTTTCGCCGCCCACTCCTCGCTCAATCTGTCCCAATATTCCCCCTCGGTCTCTGACTCACCCCTCAGCGTCTCCGACCACTCCGTGTGCCCCCCCAATTCTTTTTTGAGGCTGCCTCTTGGGTTTCCGTCGTGGCCGCGAACCCCGGTGTTGTCGTTGTTGTTCCCTCGCTGCCTCCACCTGCTTCCATGGCAGGCTTCTGTCTCCTGCCATAATCTCTTCCCACGTCCAGGATGTCCTCCACTCCTGGCTTTCCTCCTGGGCAAGCTGCTTGGTCCTTTGTTGGTGGGATCTTCTGTCACGATCGTTATAATGAGTGGCCCAAGATGCAGCCTGGTATGGTTCCATCCTCTTTATTTTGAAGTGAAACTCAGAGAAAATAAATGCAAAACGAAATGTGAAGCTGCTATAGTGCTCACAGGCAACTATACATAGTCAAGATCCCACAAAGCACCAAGGAGAAATGGCTGCCTAAATATGATCCCCAATCAGAGACAACGATAAACAGCTGCCTCTGATTGGGAACCATACCAGGCCAACATAGAAATATAATCACCTAGATGTCCAACCCTAGTCACACCCCGACCTAACCAACATAGACATTCACTCTTTCTCCTTCTCTTCCTCCTTCCCTCTTTCTCTTGCTCTCTCTGTTTCTCACTCTTTCTCAATACCGCTCTCCCTCTTTCTCTCTCCCTCTCTCTCTCTCTCTGTCTCTCACTTTTGCATTGACAAACAAACACAATCTCACACTAAAAAGCTTTTTGGTGTTCTGGCTACTGAGATTTTAATTTAAAATGCAGGTTTGACACACACTCCCACACACACACATACCGCTATTTCATTTCATACTTAATGCACCACTGTATAAATCTCAGATGCATATGTGGGTGTGTGGGTGTGGGTGTGTGTGTGTGTGTGTGTGTGTGTGTGTGTGTGTGTGTGTGTGTGTGTGTGTGTGTGTGTGTGTGTGTGTGTGTGTGTGTGTGTGTGTGTGTGTGTGTGTGTGTGTGTGTGTGTGTGTGTGTGTGTGTGTGAGAAAGAGAAAACAAATGGCGTCGACAGAGAGGGATGCCTGGCTTCTAGCTCTTAGGAAACTTTGCAGTATTTTTTTTACATATTACTTACATTATTAGCCAAGATTTTTTTTGTGTCATTACATACAGCCTTAAAGAACTATTGGATATCAGAGCGGCGGAACCACCACTACAAGCATTACGACCAGGAATACGACTTTCCCCAAAGCGGATCCTTTGTTCCATCCCCAAGGGCAATTGAACTGACTCCAGAGGCCGACCCAAAACAATGCCAGAGGTACTCGGTGTGGTCTTCTAGTCCGACTTAGGAGGTGCGCACACCACCCACAGCTTCCGAGTGTATTACTCGCTAATGTTCAGTTTTTGGATAATAAAATTGATGATTTCTAGGCAAGGGTTTCTTTCCAGAGAGACATCAGGGATTGTAACGTACTCTATTTCACGTAAACATGGTGTCACGCCCTGACCTTAGAGAGCCTTTTATGTCTCTATTTGGTTTGGTCAGGGTGTGATTTGGGGTGGGCATTCTATGGTTTTGTTTTCTATGATTTTGTATTTCTATGTTTTGGCCGGATCTGGTTCTCAATCAGGGACAGCTGTCTATAGTTGTCTCTGATTGGGAACCATACTTGGGAAGCCCTTTTCCCTCCTTTCTTTGTGGGAAGTTGTCTTTGTTTGTGGCACTATAGCCTTAAGCTTCACGGTTGTTTTTGTATTGTTTATTGTTTTTGTCGCCGTCATCCTAAATAAAAGGAATATATACGCTCACCAAGCTGCACCTTGGTCCTCTTCATTCGACGGCCGTGACACATGGCTCTCTCTTGGGATATACTGTCTGAGTCGGTCCAGCCAGTTGGGTTCTCAGTTCATCGCGCAGACAGGAATAAAGGATGGGCGGGTATGTTTCATGATTAACGACTCATGGTGTAATTGCGATAACATACAGGACCTCAAGTCCTGACCAAGAATACCTCACAATCAAATGCTGATCGTAATATCTCCCAAGAGAAATTTCTTCTGTTATAGTCACGGCTATATATATCCCCTTCAATCCGATACCACGATGGCACTCAAAGAACTTTGAGAACTTTATGCAAACTGAAAAACAGATATCCTGGGGCAGCATTTATTGTGGCTGGGGATTTTAACAAATGTGTGGAAAAGGCTGCCGAAGTTCTATCAACACATCGACTGTAGTACACACGCTGCTAAAACACTCAACCACTGCTACACCAACTTCCGGGATGTCTACAAGAACCCCCCCCCCCCCCTCCTTTCGGCAAATCTGACCACAAATTCATTTTGCTCCTCCCTTCCTTTAAACTCAAACAGTATAGACGTCAGTATAGAGTCAAAGTGGAGTCGCAATTCAACGGCTCAGACACGAGACGTATTTGGCAGGGTCTACAGACAATCATGGACACCAAAAGGAAAACCAGCCACGTCGCCTACACTGACGTCTTGCTTCCGGACAAGCTGAACACCTTCTTCGCCTGCTTTGAGGATAACAGTGCCACCGACGCAGGCCGCTACCCAGGACTGTGGGCTCTCCTTCTCCGTGGCCGAACGTGAGTAAGACATTTAAATGTGTTAACCCTCGCAGGGCTGCCGGCCCAGACGGCATCCCTAGCCGCGTCCTCAGAGCATGTGCAGACCAGCTGGCTGGTGTGTTTACGGACATATTCAATCTCTTCCTGTCCCAGTCAGCTGTCCCCACTTGCTTCAAGATGACCATCATTGTTCCTGTAGCCAAGAAAGCAAAGGTAAGTGAACTAAAGTTCTGTCATCATGAAGTGCTTTGAGAGACTAGTCAAGGATCATATCACCTCTACCTTATCTGTCCCTCTAGACCCACTTCAATTTGCTTACCGCCCCAATAGATCCACAGACGATGCAATCGCCATCACACTGCACACTGCCCTATCCTATCAGGACAAGAGGAATACCTACAGTGGGGCAAAAAAGTATTTAGTCAGCCACCAATTGTGCAAGTTCTCCCACTTAAAAAGATGAGAGAGGCCTGTCATTTTCATCATAGGTACACTTCAACTATGACAGACAAAATGAGAAATAAAAATCCAGAAAATCACATTGTAGGATTTTTTATGAATTTATTTGCAAATTATGGTGGAAAATAAGTATTTGGTCACCTACAAACAAGCAAGATTTCTGGCTCTCACAGACCTGTAACTTCTTCTTTAAGAGGCTCCTCTGTCCTCCACTCGTTACCTGTATTAATGGCACCTGTTTGAACTTGTTATCAGTATAAAAGACACCTGTCCACAACCTCAAACATTCACACTCCAAACTCCACTATGGCCAAGACCAAAGAGCTGTCAAAGGACACCAGAAACAAAATTGTAGACCTGCACCAGGCTGGGAAGACTGAATCTGCAATAGGTAAGCAGCTTGGTTTGAAGAAATCAACTGTGGGAGCAATTATTAGGAAATGGAAGACATACAAGACCACTGATAATCTCCCTCGATCTGGGGCTCCACGCAAGATCTCACCCCGTGGGGTCAAAATGATGAGCAAAAAAAAACGGTGAGCAAAAATCCCAGAACCACATGGGGGGGACCGAGTGAATGACCTGCAGAGAGCTGGGACCAAAGTAACAAAGCCTACCATCAGTAACACACTACGCCGCCAGGAACTCAAATCCTGCAGTGCCAGACGTGTCCCCCTGCTTAAGCCAGTACATGTCCAGGCCCGTCTGAAGTTTGCTAGAGAGCATTTGGATGATCCAGAAGAAGATTGGGAGGATGTCAGATGAAACCAAAATAGAACTTCTTGGTAAAAACTCAACTCGTCGTGTTTGGAGGACAAAGAATGCTGAGTTGCATCCAAAGAACACCATACCTACTGTGAAGCATGGGGGTGGAAACATCATGCTTTGGGGCTGTTTTTCTGCAAAGGGACCAGGACGACTGATCCATGTAAAGGACAGAATGAATGGGGCCATGTATCGTGAGATTTTGAGTGAAAACCTCCTTCCATCAGCAAGGGCATTGAAGATGAAAAGATCATCAAGGACAACAACCACCCGAGCTACTGCCGCTATCGTCGAAAAGGCGAGGTCAGTACAGGTGCATCAAAGCTGGGACCGAGAGACTGAAAAACACCTTCTATCTCATGCCATCAGACTGTTAAATAGCCATCACTAGCACATTAGAGGCTGCTGCCTATATACATAGACTTGAAATCACTGGCCACTTAAAAAATTGCACACTAGTCACTAGGAACCATTTATGATGTTATTTCGTATTTCTGTGGAAAATGTTTAGTACTATTTTCCGCCCTCATTGCAGGCGCTGTCTCGCTATAACGTAAGCTGTATGTCGTACTAAAGTTATTTTTAGAATTCTAACACGGCGATTGCATTAAGAACTAGTGTATCTTTCATTTGCTGTACAACATGTATTTTTTAGTAAAGTTTATGATGAGTTATTTGATTAGATTAGGTGAGTGTCAGAAATATATCCGGATAATTTTGTGCAGTTTGGCTACGTATTCACATTGTAAAACCACAATTTGTACCGCTAAATATGCACATTTTCAAACAAAACATATATGTATTGTGTAACATGATGTTATAGGACTGTCATCTGATGAAGTTTGTCAAGGTTAGTGAATAATTTTATATCTTTTGCTGTTTTTTTGCGATCGCTACCTTTGCGGTGAATGAATGCGGTTGTGTGGTTGGCTATTGTGGTACGCTAATATAATGCTATATTGTGTTTTCGCTGTAAAACACTTAAAAAATCTGAAATATTGGCTGGATTCACAAGATGTTTATCTTTCATTTGCTGTACACCATGTATTTTTCATAAATGTTTTATAATGAGTATTTAGGTATTTCACGTTGCTCTCTGTAGTTATTCTTGCTGCTTCGGTGCTATTTGTGATTGTAGCTGCAATGTAAAACTATGATTTATACCTGAAATATGCACATTTTTCGAACAAAACATAGATTTATTGTATAACATGTTATAAGACTGTCATCTGATGAAGTTGTTTCTTGGTTAGTGACTAATTCTATCTCTATTTGGGGGTTTTGTGCAAGCTACCTGTGCTGTGAAAGAAATGTCTGTGCTTTTTTGTATTTGGTGGTGAGCTAACATAAATATACGTGGTGTTTTCGCTGTAAAACATTTAAAAAATCGGACATGTTGGCTGGATTCACAAGATGTTTATCTTTCATTTGCTGTATTGGACTTGTTAATGTGTGAAAGTTAAATATTAAAAAAATATATTTTTTGAATTTCGCGCGCTGCCTTTTCAGTGGAATGTGGGGGGGGGGGGGATTCCGCTAGCGGAACCCCGGGGCTAGAAAGGTTAATAATGTTTACATGTCTTGCATTACTCATCTCCTTTGTATATACTGTATTCTATACATTTCTACTGTATCTTAGTCTATGCCACTCTGACATTGCTAGTCCATATATTTATATATTGTTATTTCCTTTCCTTTCCTTTGATTTGTGTGTATTGGGTATACAGTTGAAGTCGGAAGTTTACATAGACCTCAGCCAAATACATTTAATCTCAGTTTTTCACAATTCCTGACATTTAATCCTGGTAAAAATTCCCGGTCTTATGTCAGTTAGGATCACCACTTGTGAAATGTCAGAATAATAGTAGAGAGAATAATTCAATTCAGCTTATATTTCTTTCATCACATTCCCAGTGGGTCAGAAGTTTACATACTCAATTAGTATTTGGTAGGATTGCCTTTAAATTCTTTAACTTGTGTCAAACGTTTCGGGTAGCCCTCCACAAGCTTCCCACAATAACTTGGGTGAATTTTGGCCCATTCCTCCTGACAGAGCTGATGTAACTGAGTCAGGTTTGTAGGCCTCCTTGCTCGCACACGCATTTTCAGTTCTGCCCACAAATTTTCTATAGGGTTGAGGTCAGGGCTTTGTGATAGCCACTCCAATACCTTGACTTTGTTGCCACAACTTTGAAGGTATGCTTGGGGTCATTGTCCATTTGGAAGACCCATTTGCGACCAAGCTTTAACTTCCTGACTAATGTCCTGAGATGTTGCTTCAATATATCCACATCATTTTCCTGCCTCATGATGCCATCTATTTTGTGAATTGCACCAGTCCCTCCTGCAGCAAAGCACCCCCAAAACATGATGCTGCCACACCCGTGCTTCACGGTTGGGATGGTGTTCTTCAGCTTGCAAGCCTCCTTTTTCCTCCAAACATAATGATGGCCAAACAGTTCTATTTTTGTTTCATCAGATCAGAGGACATTTCTCCAAAAAGTACAATCTTTGTCCCCATGTGCAGTTGCAAACCGTAGTCTGGCTTTTTTATTGCGGTTTTGGAGCAGTGGCTTCTTCCTTGCTGAGCTGCCTTTCAGGTTATGTCAATATAGGACTCGTTTTACTGTTTCCTCCAGCATCTTTACAAGGTCCTTTTCTTTTGTTCTGGGATTGATTTGCAATTTTTGCACCAAAGTACGTTCATCTCTAGGAGACAGAACACATCTCCTTCCTGAGAAGTATGACGGCTGTGTGGTCCCATGGTGTTTAAACCTGCATACTATTGTTTGTACAGCTGAACGTGGTACCTTCAGGCATTTGGAAATTGCTCCCAAGAATGAACCAGACTTGTGGAGGTCTACAATTTTTTTCTGAGGTCTTGAGTGATTTCTTTTGATTTTTCCATGATGTCAAGCAAAGAGGCACTGAGTTTGAAGGTAGGCCTTGAAATACATCCACAGGTACACCTCCAATTGACTCAAATGATGTCAATTAGCCTAACAGAAGCTTCTAAAGCCATGACATCATTTTCTGGAATTTTCCAAGCTGTTTAAAGGCACAGTCAACTTAGTGTATGTAAACGTCTGACCCACTGGAATTGTGATACAGTGAAATAATCTGTCTGTAAACAATTGTTGGAAAAATTACTTGTGTCATGCACAAAGTAGATGTCCTAACCGACTTGCCAAAACTATAGTTTGTTAACAAGAAATTTGTGGAGTGGTTGAAAAACAAGTTTTAATGACTCCAACCTAAGTGTATGTAAACCTCCGACTTCAAATGTATGTTGTGAAATGGTTAGATATTACTTTTTAGATATTACTGCAATGTCGGAGCTAGAAACACAAGCATTTCGCTACACCCGCAGTAACATCTGCTAAGCACGTGTATTTGACCAATAAAATGTGATTTTATTTGTGTGTGTGTGTGTGTGTGTGTGTGTGTGTGTGTGTGTGTGTGTGTGTGTGACTCGAGAGTGCACTGACAGGAACAAAGCTCCTTGCTGTTTGATCTCTTCTTTAGAAGTCCCAGTCTCGGAGACACAAAAAGAATAAAGCTCTCTGTCACAGAGTGTTGCCTTGGGAACACCTGTACACAGACATCCCAGAGAGGCTATTACACTGCATGGCTTTTCACACTACAGAGCCGAGCCAGGCTGTACTTGGCTGGCTGGCCTGGTTATGCTCAGACAAATAGTTGCTGGAACCTTGCTGAAAAGGAAAATATCAGTGCCAGCAAAGTACGGTTTAGGTCGACCCTATACTGTGAAAAGGGTCTGTCCTTCATCCCTGCAATCTAGAAGATGTAGATATTCACAGAACATGTGATGCCTAACTGATGTCTAACAAAACTGTCAACGTCAATGACAAAACATACCCGGTTCATTTGCAGTACTCTGTCACTATGCTACAGAAGTGGTCATATGTGACAGAAGTCTGGTGCCTTCTAGATCAGTTTCTGGTATTTTACTGTATGCATCCCCAGCCTGGTGTCATAACAATGTGGGTGTGATTTCTCCAATCTGTCCATCTTGCCCTCTGCTGTGTGGTAGCGTCTGTCTCCCCTGTCTTAATCAAAGATCAGTATGTGTGTGTGTGTGTGTGTGTGTGTGTGTGTGTGTGTGTGTGTGTGTGTGTGTGTGTGTGTGTGTGTGTGTGTGTATGTGTGTGCTATAGTGTGTCTCCCCTATCTTTTTTTAAGGGGTAGATCAGCTTTAATATTGCCGATAGATTGTGGCTTCCATCAATCTTATTGTCTTCATAATTTCCAATCCTCCATATATTTTTTTGTAAATATTATTTTCCCCTAACGCTACCACCCCTCTCCTAATTGAAGTAAACTAACGGACAAGAACACTTAGGCTTCTACTTCCAGCTTATACATACTACAGTTGAAGTCAGAAGTTTACATACACCTTAGCCAAATACATTTAAACTCAGTTTTTCACAATTCCTGACATTTAATCCCAGTAAAAATTTGTTTTAGGTCAGTTAGGATCACCACTTCATTTAAAGAATATGACATGTCAGAATAATAGTAGAGAGAATGATTTATTTCAGCTTTTATTTCTTTCATCACATTCTCAGTGGGTCAGAAGTTTACATACACTCAATTAGTATTTGGTAGTATTGCCTTTAAATTGTTGAACTTAGGTCAAACGTTTCGGGTAGCCTTCCACAAGCTTCCCACAATAAGTTGGGTGAATTTTGGATCATTCCTCCTGACAGAGCTTGTGTAACTGATTCAGATTTGTAGGCCTCCTTGCTCGTGCACGCTTTTTCAGTTCTGCCAACAAATTTTCTATAGGATTGAGGTCAGGGCTTTCTGATGGCCACTCCAATACCTTGACTTTGTTGTCCTTAAGCCATTTTGTCACAACTTTGGAAGTATGCTTGGGGTCATGGTCCATTTGGAAGACCCATTTGCGACCAAGCTTTAACTTCCTGACTGATGTCCTGAGATGTTGCTTCAATATATCCACATCATTTTCCTCCCTCATGATGCCATCTATTTTGTGAAGTGCGCCAGTCCCTCCGGCAGCAAAGCACCCCCCACAACATGATGCTGCCACCCCCATGCTTCAAGGTTGGGATGGTGTTCTTCAGCTTGCAAGCCTCCCCCTTTTTCCTCCAAACATTATGGCCAAACAGTTCTATTTTTGTTTCATCAGACCAGAGGACATTTCTCAAAAAAGTACGATCTTTGTCCCCATGTGCAGTTGCAAACCGTAGTCTGGCTTTTTTATGGCGGTTTTGGAGCAGTGGCTTCTTCCTTGCTGAGCTGCCTTTCAGGTTATGTCTATATAGGACTCGTTTTACTGTGGATATAAATAATTTTGTACCTGTTTCCTCCAGCATCTTCACAAGGTCCTTTGCTGTTGTTCTGGGATTGATTTGCACTTTTCGCACCAAAGTACGTTAATCTCTAGGAGACAGAACGCATCTCCTTCCTGAGCGGAATGATGGCTGTGTGGTCCCATGGTGTTTATACTTGCGTACGATTGTTTGTACAGATGAATGTGGTACCTTCAGGCATTTGGAAATTGCTCCCAAGGATGAACCAGACTTGTGGAGGTCTACAATTTTTTTCTGAGGTCTTGAGTGATTTCTTTTGATTTTCCCATGATGTCAAGCAAAGAGGCACTGAGTTTGAAGCTAGGCCTTGAAATACATCCACAGGTACACCTCCAATTGACTCAAATGAGGTCAATTAGCCTAACAGAAGCTTCTAAAGCCATGACATCATTTTCTGGAATTTTCCAAGCTGTTTAAAGGCACAGTCAACTTAGTGTATGTAAACTTCTGACCCATTGGAATTGTGATACAGTGAAATAATCTGTCTGTAAACAATTGTTGGAAAAATGACTTGTGTCATGCACAACGTAGATGTCCTAACCGACTTACCAAAACTATAGTGTGTTAACAAGAAATTTGTGGAGTGGTTGAAAAATGAGTTTTTATGACTCCAACCTAACTGTATGTAAACTTCCGACTTCAACTGTATATTTTACAGACAATGTCCCTTGTCTTAGTCAGGGCTTTACTCTTCAATCTGAAAGCTAAGACATCAGGAATCAGATGGTTGACACCAGGATTCAGCTGATTGGGCTTCCAGAGTTTAAGGCAGGACATTTTAAGTGAGTGTTACTCTCAGGTGTAAGCTGTCTAATGCACAGTGTTTGGCTACTGAGAGAGAAAATGTGTGTGTGTGTTGCAGAGAAAGAGTGTGGTGTGTGTGTGTGTGTGTGTGTGTGTGTGTGTGTGTGGTGTGAGAGAGTGTATGACACAACCATTGCAGATCATTTAAATGTCACAGATTCACAAGGAGAGGGATCAAAGACATCAGGAGACTTAGATCTCAGATTCGAAAGACAAAATATGTATCATCATCATCATCATCATCATCATCATCATCATCACCGAGTATGTTTACAAATGTGCAGTTCTGGCAGTTCTGCTGTTCACGAACATACATTCCATTCACCCACAGAATATTCCATTGCAGCATTCTATTGTACTCATAACAACATCTCATAACAGTATCTAACACAATGTTATTCAAGGTGAATCATCGACATACATAACCTCCCCAGCTCGGGAACAAAAACAATAAGAAAGGCAGTGTGGCGGCCAGTGGCGCTGTTTTTTCCCTACTGCGGATCCCTACTGCGGATTCCCTACTGCGGATTCCCTACTGCGGAAACCCTACTGCGGATTCCCTAATGCGGATCCCTACTGCGGATTCCCTACTGCGGATTCCCTACTGCGGATTCCATCTTTAAGATTCAGTTGAAATGCATCCAGTCAATGGAACCAGCAAGTGGCCATGATCATTATCACATGCCGAATGATACAATACTTAGCTTGAAGATATTTGGAGACTGAAATGTCATTGTGTTTGATGCAGCGTTTGTCTCTATGTTCATATACAGTACATGAGTGAGACATTTATTTGAGCTTACAAGGTCTCTCAGCGAACTGGTGTGTCTTCATAGCTCATAGAAGGAGAGTCAATGTGATGATTGTCCTCCCCATACACTGAACTGTAGCTATAAAGTATGAATCAGTTAGCGTGTCCTGAGATGCCGTCTTACTATAACATTGCAGGCAACGTTGGGAGAACTTTACAGCTACGTTGTCTCAAGGTTGACACAATGCTGCCATGCTTGTATGGTCGCCTTCCTCGATCATTTAGGGTCAAATTTAAGTTAATGTTCAAGTTAAACTTCAGATGCAACACTTATTCAGATTCTGATTCAGCTCCAACCCTGTCTTGTGTACTCTCCTCAACTCGTGTGTCCAAGTTGAGTTAGTTTGACCATTTTCAAAAATGGATTTCACATTTGGGTTCCAAGAAAGTCCAAGGGAAATATGTGGTCCCAAGACAACCCAGGAACAGGCATGTAGAATGAGGCTTCAATACTGCTACATTTCTATGGAGTGTGTTGCTATTTCAACCCAGCAGGCAAAGCTCGTTGTAATGACGTTGTTGGTTATAATATGGTTGTAATCAAGTCTTTTCAACCCATTTTGCCCACTGGGAATGTTGTTTAGCAGACAGAAAGGATCAACCATTATGCCATTTCTACCATACATATTTAATATATCTGTGTCACGGTTGTAATAATCGTTTACCTTACCACTCATTATCATAATGACAACTCAACAAAGGTCATGATGTGATGTGTTTCACCCTATCAATACAAAACTCTTAGTAACACTTTATTTAGATAGTCCATCTGTAGATGCTCTACAGACTATCTACAGACTCAGTAATATTTCAACTAACTATCTTCTAACCCTAACCTTAACCCTTACCCTAACCCTAATCTTAACCCTAACCCTTATTCTAAACCTAACCCTAACCTTATTCCTTACCCTAACCCTAATCTTAACCCTAACCCTTATTCTAAACCTAACCCTAACCTTATCCCTTACCCTAACCTTAACCCTTACCCTAACCCTAATCTTAACCCTAACCCTTATTCTAAACCTAACCCTAACATTATCCCTTACCCTAACCTTAATCTTAACCCTAACCCTTATTCTAAACCTAACCCTAACCTTATCCCTTACCCTAACCCTAATCTTAACCCTAACCCTTATTCTAAACCTAACCCTAACCTTATCCCTTACCCTAACCCTAATCTTAACCCTAACCCTTATTCTAAACCTAACCCTAACCTTATTCATTACCCTAACCCTAATCTTAACCCTAACCCTTATTCTAAACCTAACCCTAACCTTATTCCTTACCCTAACCCTAATCTTAACCCTAACCCTTATTCTAAACCTAACCCTAACCTTATCCCTTACCCTAACCCTAATCTTAACCCTAACCCTTATTCTAAACCTAACCCTAACCTTATTCCTTACCCTAACCTTAATCTTAACCCTAACCCTTATTCTAAACCTAACCCTAACCTTATCCCTTACCCTAACCCTAATCTTAACCCTAACCCTTATTCTAAACCTAACCCTAACCTTATCCCTTACCCTAACCCTAATCTTAACCCTAACCCTTATTCTAAACCTAACCCTAACCTTATTCCTTACCCTAACCCTAATCTTAACCCTAACCCTTATTCTAAACCTAACCCTAACCTTATGCCTTACCCTAACCCTAATCTTAACCCTAACCCTTATTCTAAACCTAACCCTAACCTTATTCCTTACCCTAACCCTAATCTTAACCCTAACCCTTATTCTAAACCTAACCCTAACCTTATCCCTTACCCTAACCCTAATCTTAACCCTAACCCTTATTCTAAACCTAACCCTAACCTTATCCCTTACCCTAACCCTAATCTTAACCCTAACCCTTATTCTAAACCTAACCCTAACTGTAACCTTAGCAAGCTGTTTCTTATCAACCCATAGTTTGTTGATAGTATGACCATCTGTTGAGAACATATAGATGGACTATCCAAATAAAGTGTGACCAAACTCTTAACGGGTTTAGAAAACCACACAATTGTTTTACCCACATATTTACAGAAAACAAAAAATGTTTTTGCTTCATTAAAACCCATACCTCGAAACTCACATTGACATGGTTGTTTAAAAGTCCTGATTGCAGAAAAACCCTTCCCTGCCATTCAAGACAGAAACAGAGTATCCAATCAGGTCAAAAACATTCAAGACAGAAACAGAGAATCCAATCAGGTCAAAAACATTCAAGACAGAAACTGTGAAATCTGTTAAAACGCAAAGCAAAAAGAAAGTTTTTTTAATGTGTTCACCACTTCACAGGGGAAAAATACATTAAACTCTCAACAACATCAACAAACAGAAAAACGGCATAGCATGGAACTGTGTCCTTTTAAAGGCAAGTCTGTTTGTTGTCTTGCCTTTTTAGAACGATACGATTTACCAGTAGCTAGAGATGCCCATGACAAACATAGGTTGGTGGTAACCGTTAGATAGATCACGTAAGAGTTTGACTAAAACCATGGAAACGCCACGCACGTGTCCTCCGTGGAGGATAGATCTAGAATCTCCTCATTGTCCCCCAGGAAAATGAGCCTAAATTTAGTCTATATGTGTATATTTCACACTATGTTGAGGTCAAAATAAAAGTATAATGCTTGTATGGTTTTAACCTCGAATACATGTTCATTTCATCGCCATCAATCAACTGCATTACACGTCAACTTCCACCACCACCAGCTATGCTCCACCATTACCAGCTTATCCGAACGGGAGTCACTAGTTAGCAAATAAATATGTAAACCTGAAAAGGACAACTTCTAAATAGTATGCAGCAAAACAGCCAAATACTGTATATCCAAATCAGATTTTAGTAACTACATTGTTGGCCTGTTAGAACACATCATTTATGACGGATTTGACAAATAATAACTTTGTCGGATCAGCATTTTTGAATGAGTGCCAATGACGGCGTCCTTGTGCTGTCTCCAACGGTCTGCGTTCCATTGATGTCTTACCATATGTTTTGGTAGTGGCAGAGTTACTTCTCATGGCTTTCTCAAGGTAAACAATAACACTTTGTTACTGAGGGCCACCAACCTGAATAAAGGTTTACAGCTTTATTCCAGTGAGTCCAGGGAACTGCAAACTGACTCTAGATCAGAATGCTCTAAAAACAAATGGTGTCGTCTCATATATGGTTTCAGAGAAAAGGGATTCTGACTGACACTGTCTCGTGTCTATGACATCATTAATCACAGAGGTACTATATAGGAATGTTTAATGAACCATAGATACTGACCCTTAGTTTAAAATAACTATGTGGTTGTTTAAAGTTACAATCTGTTACTTTCAATTCCAGTCCGAAGTGCTGCCACTGAACTTGTGTATATAAAGTGAAGAGAGTGTTTACCTAACCGGTAGATTTTTGTTTAGCGTCTTGGCCAAGCGTGTTTGCAATACATCGAGTAGCCATTGAGGACATTCAAGTTACAGATTGTATCCTTAAAACGTTGTATTCAAATTAATTGACTTTATATCGCTCTGAATAGAAGTGTCACATACAATGCATATCCCTGTCTATCTGGGTTGAATGATCAGTCATTTAGTGACAAATTCAGGACATCGGCTACCACTTTAAAAATGGCTGTGTTACAGTTTGTATTACATAGGCACCAAAGACTGTCTGGCATCACCCAAAGCTGGGAAACCTTTCAATTGGCTGACATATTTGTCTTTCCTCTCCCTGTTTCTGCATGGAACTGAGTGCCGAAAACATAGTTGAATATCTAAACGTATGTAAACATACGTTACATTTGCATATATTTACTATAGATATCAATATATGTTTATGAGCTACTCACTGAGCACCGAAGCTGTTGCACAGATAACTTCCAGGCGTTTAGAAAATATATTGTATGAATATATTTATTATATATTTGTATACATAGTAGTGTATGTATTGCAGCCCTGACCCTCTGGACTGATATAGTGGTGATGAGTTTGTTTCTTGTACTCTATGACTATCATTGTAACGGATATCACCGCTCTGGGTAACACTGACATCACTTAGTTAGATTGTAGGATTGTGGTTCACAAAAGGAGTCTCTATAGTACACTGCTTTTTAAAAGAGCCCTATGGGCCCTCGTCAGAAGAAGTGCACTATAAACGGAATAGGGTGCCATTTGGGACGCACCCAAACTGCATGGCGATCGCTAGCAATATCCAATGGTTTTCTGACTGCTGCGGGGTCAAAGTACACATATCAAACACTCAGTAACCTCCAAGACATTGTCAGATTAAAAACACACACACACACACACACACACACACACACACACACACACACACACACACACACACACACACACACACACACACACACAGAGACACATGTACACACACAGAGAGACGCACGTACACACACAGAGACGCACGTACGTACACACACACACACGCACACACACACACACACACACACACACACACACACACACACACACACACACACAGGCTTAGAGTCCTAAGCCATCTGTAGAAGTCTCTCAGTCTTCCAAAATTCCACAACCAATATTATTTTCGTTTTAAAATGCTCTGTTTTCCCAAGTTTAGTATTCCCATTTTCCCATTCTCCACATGTCCACAGGTCTCTGGTTCCAGTGCTTCACTGCTGGACCTGCTTCAAGCTGAAATAGAGGAGAGAGAGAGAGAGACAGAGAGACAGAGAAGTCAGTAAGATTTCAGCAAGTGCCTCGCAACCTCAGGCCCATGGACCAGAAATCTGTGGGATATTGATACCATTCTAAAAAAGATGTTCAGCAGATTTAAAGGAGCTTCTCTGGAGAAGTCAAAAGGAAATGTCTAACACCAGACACATTTTGAGGTGGGCTATCCCTTTAACCATCTGTGATGATGTCATATTTAAATCACTGAAGTCTACCGAAAGTCAGCCTCAAATATACAAATATACAAACTCGGATGCCTGGGTTTTTTGGAAGACATTTGTTTTAAAGAGGGACGAGAAAAGACTTCAGAGTACAAAACCATCAATAGAAGGAATTATACAATAATCCGATTTCACAATCTTCTCCTCATTATGCTGTCAGTTGTTAATGCTTCCCATTCCAGCTGTTCACCCATTTAAAACAAAAGCAGGGAGATAGGGAGTGTAAATCCCTCTGGTTTTTAGATGCAGTAATTACCGAGGGATTCTGGGTTTATCATGTCTCTGGTGATTATGTTTAAACGTGTCCTACGCTAGCCGCATTCTCTGCCATTATCACACAGAGACAAAGAGACGCCACAGGCGGCCATTTAAAAAAAAAAATCTATTAAAACAAAGAGATAAGTGTGATTTGGGAGTGTTATTACGTAACAAAGATAGTTGCTAGTGAAAGTCTACACACCCCTTGCACAGTCTTCACAATTTGCTAAAAATTGATTACATTAAATGTTTTTCCTATTGATCTACACAATCTACTCCACAAGGGAAAATGTTCCAAATTACTAAGAAATACAACATTACGATATGTCTTCACACCCCAGAGTTAATACCTTGTGAAAGCACCTTTGGCAGCCATTACAGCTGTGAATAATTGCTTTATATAGAGTCTACCAACCTTACACAACTCTTACGGCAACATACACTGAGTGTACAAAACATGTACATTATGCTAATTTCCATGACATAGACTGCCCAGGTGAATAGAGATGAAAAGTTATG